>NW_007726455.1:206808-208366 GCF_000696425.1 Galeopterus variegatus | reverse complement strand
TTTCCTCCCTCTCTCATCTTTCCTACGATCTTCAATCCTGGTGGATTACATGATCAGATTTCCTGCTGTAGCCTCTGGACTTCGGAGTACTCTTCATCTTTCATAAGCGCTGTCCCTGACCCATCATTCCTTTCTCAGAAAATTTCTGTGATTCCCCAGAGAAAAAGCTAAGATGCCTAATTTGGCTCCTAAAGGCCTCTAAGATCTGACATTTCTTTGTCTCTCCAAATCTCTTTCTCCCTGGTCTACTTTCAATTAAACTCTCATAAGACTGAACATCTTGTTGTTCTTTATATGTATTCTGCTTTCCTGCTCCAAGCCTTTGCTCATGTAATTCCTTCTGCCCAGGAATGCCCCTTTATTCCTTTGCCATTTGATCTTCCAGGCCCAGTGCAAGGGCCACCCTTTCCGTGAAGCCTTCCTCATCCTTTAGATGGAAGTAATCCCCCTCTACCTAAGTCTACAGCATTTTGTCTCTCTAATGTCATTTAAAATAGTCTTCCTGGTATTTATTAGATTTATTGTGTGTATTGTATCCACCTTGCTAGAGGAAGGACCCATGTCTGGTGCATTTTGGTGTCCTGACTAACACTAAGCATGTTGATTTACACATGTTTGGTGTTCAGTATATGCTGTGGATCAAATGTGTCCCCCAAAGGTTCATGTGTTAGAAACTTAATCTCCATTGTAACAGTGTTAAGAGGGTGAGAAGTCCTATTATGGTAATTGAAAGGTGGGGCCTTTAAGAGGTGATTAGATTGTGAGGACTGTACNAAGTGGTATTTCCCCTTGTTTGGTACCTTTTTCTTGAGCATTCTTAACTCTGTGACCCTCTTTAATGAAGCCACGTCACCTCCTCCCCGACTCTCACTCTGTACTCCCTGACATTGCTTCCAGTCCTTGCCTGACAACTTTTCCCATTTGAAGTTAGTTCCTCCCTTTGCTCATATTTCTTCTCCTCATTCTTGGTGCTGTTACCTGTCTCTTGACTTCAGCTTAATTGCTTACAACCTTCTTCATACGTCCCCTCTCTGGCATAATGAGGACTTGGGGATTCATACTGAGAATCCTTAGGTGCTCTCTCAGTCTTCTCAACTGTTGGATTCATCTTCATTCCTCTTAGAGTACCCGTAGCATGGCCATACATTTGACCTCATCACTTGGAGCATTTCTACTTTCAGAATCCTAAACTCCGAAATTCTTTCCCTCCCCTCATCTCCTATCTGTTTACACCTCCCACTTCTTCATTGCCCCCTCCTGACAGCTCGTTCTCCAGCCTTTCTGTGCTTGTACAGCCTCTTAACTGCCCTGGGACTGCCCACCTATTTTTCTGTTTAGCCTGAATCTCAAAGACAACAACTCCTGTCATGTACTTGTTATTTACCTCAGTTTCCTCCCTCTCTCATCTTTCCTACGATCTTCAATCCTGGTGGATTACATGATCAGATTTTCCTGCTGTAGCCTCTGGACTTCGGAGTACTCTTCATCTTTCATAAACGCTGTCCCTGACCCATCATTCCTTTCTCAGAAAATTTCTGTGATTCCCCAGAGAAAAAGC
>NW_007726455.1:203516-205003 GCF_000696425.1 Galeopterus variegatus | reverse complement strand
GGCTACATTCTGTGCACTATAGAGGAGAGGATTTCAAAGTAGTAGAGAAAAAGGAAACAGTGAGCATGATCTTGGCAGAGGTAGGTACAGAAGTTTGGAGAGCATGGTGACCCTGAGGTGAGGGTTTATTCTTATTGAGTCAGGCTGCTTTCTTCCCTCTTTACCTCCCAGGGCTGAACCTCAGTTGGATATGGGAAAAACACTACAGGCACGATATTTACCACTCTCCCTGCCTTGGACCTTGAGTCATAGTCTAAATCTTCATCTCAAGCTGCCTTCTGTCTCATTCTGTCCAACTACTGTTTGTCCTTTAAGGCCTGGCTCACATTTCCTTCCCACAGAAGTCCTGTCCTGAGCTGCTCCAGCCCCTCCACCCACACCCATTGTACTTCAGAATACTTTTAGTCTGTATCCCACATTTGGATTGTTTGCTATTACATCTCATTTCTTTACCTCAGTCTGTGAGCTCCTTAAGTACAAGAATCACATCTCATGTTTTTTTCTCTCTGCTGAAAACAAAGTAGTGATCAGTAAATATTGTTGATTTTATTGAGGAGCCTGATAGTGGAACTTGGAAGATGGTCAGTAATAGAAAAACTGAAGATGGGCAAGAATGTGAAAGTAAAACAGCCTCAGAGTGGTTCTCCAGACTCTGGGTCTGGGGAGGCAATGCCCATTCATCTCAATAGTCTCCTAGTGTCCAGGGGAGAGCGGGTTTCCTGAATTCTGGCTTTTGAAGCTCTGCCTTCTAACAGTAGTCAACATCCAGGCAGGTGAGGGAATGAGGTGTTCAGGGTGTGGCCTCCAGGGAAGAAGAATGAGGGGCGATGGCAGCAGTGACTGATGTGGAATGATCTGGTCCCATACCTCTGGCCCCCTAGTACATGGAGCTGTAGGCGTGTGTGGTAGATTGGAAATGGAAGGATCCTTTACCAGCCTCTTTCCTGAGCTGGAAGCAGGACAGGGAGCAGCAAGCCAGCTGGCAGACTTGCCTTTCTGCTTTAACGTACTTTGTTTCTGTTGCTAACAACAGACATGGGTAATGTAAATAAAACACAGACTCACAGACACATAGACACATATGTGGAGACTGAAAATTTGAGTTGTTGGGGGGAGGGGCTGAGGTGGACAGGGAGTGAAAATGTGTAGCTGAGTCTCAGAAGATACTTACCGTGCCCTGGGTCCTTTCTCCAGCCTTGGTGATGGGCCTACCATGAGGGGTAGCCGTATGGGGAAACCCTTGAAAGACAGTGGAGTGGAAGATAGTACTGTCTGGATACCACAGGTTTCAAAGGCTAGGTGCTTGTTACAGTTGGATGCAAATCTTTGCTCAGGTAGACACTCTTTTGAGCTGGTTGCTGGTGATCTGAGGGCTGATGGCAGCTTCTTTCCTTCTGTCCTGCCCTTTATTTAAGGCTTTGCTGATTGATCTCTGTTAGTGCTCACACATGGTGTACATTGACCAGCAGCAGCTGTGGCCTTTCTGG
>NW_007726455.1:189166-202715 GCF_000696425.1 Galeopterus variegatus | reverse complement strand
TGATCTCTGTTAGTGCTCACACATGGTGTACATTGACCAGCAGCAGCTGTGGCCTTTCTGGATGACCTCACCTATAAAAGCCGTCTAGATCTGCACACCTATACCTGTGACTGGAATTTGGGGTAAGCTTTTGAAAGATGTGAGCTTCCTTAGTATGGACTGAGACCGATTCAGCCTCTCTGGAAAGAGGAGGCTGAATAGTTGGTGCTAAAAGAAGTAACAACTGAGTCTCATGTGAGATAAGTTTACTCAGAGACTTGAGGTTCAGATAGATTGAGACGAAGATGGATGATGAGGAGGACTATGTCCCTATTGCTGGATATATAAGTAGGGATGCGTTGGCTGTTCTCCCTTCCTTCCTCCCTGGGTCAAACAGGTAGAGAGTCTGGTTCTGTGACTGGGAGTAAGCGGGGAGAGGTGACTGTATTGATACAAATTTTAGGGCACTCCCTGATGTGCACAGCTTTGAGCACTTAGTTCCCAGATCCTCTGACACTTGGGATGATTATGTGAGGGTGCGGGTATTTGAATTAGCTCTTGGTTGGGCTCTCTTTGCCATTGTACTGTTTTCCTTGAACACTGTGTGACAGGCCTAAGGAATGTCCTACAGGAGGTACCTTCGGTCCATATCAGTGTCAAATCTTTCAGAAGGAGTGAGACTCCACTCCAGTCTGAGGGGTGAGACATGAAAATGTGTGGCCTTCTCCTCCCAGGCGTCAAGACTAACAGCATTTGTCCCCCTCACAGGCAGGGAAGAATGAATTAGGATTGTCCTGTGGGCTTAGGCTTACAAATCTGTCTTAGGGTCTCATTTTTATCCAGGCAACCCTCTTGGCTGTTCAAAGTGGGGAGCCTGAGGGTGGTGGCACATGGAAAGCTTACAGCAGCTGCTTCTGTCCAGGGGTTGTAACTCTCTAGTGGTTTGGGACTAGATGTGAGGCATGTATGTATCACATGGCTTTTGTTACTACAGGAGTTAAAGGACCAAAGTACCTGTGAATGGGTTACCTATTTTAGTAATTTAGAAGGTATGCAAGATTATTCCTATAATAATAGCAGTCTGACTCACATTCTTATAAGCTTTCTTGAATAAGAGAGAAAGGTGGAGTTACTATTAAGGGTCTAAGAATTGTACTTTACCCTGGAGAGGCCTAAGGGAGATGTCTCCCATGTGACCCCATCATCTCTGCAGTTACAGTGGCACAAAGGCTGGGAACCCCATTCTCTCTCTGTTCTCTGACTTAGGGCGGGGGTGTGAGTTCTTGTCCCTGTTCCTAAGGATGGGTGGTTGACCAGAGCTTTTCATTCTCTCTCTGTTCTCTGACTTAGGGCGGGGGTGTGAGTTCTTGTCCCTGTTCCTAAGGAGGGGTGGTTGACCAGAGCTTTTTTCTTCTTCCTCTTCTTCTTCCTCTTCCTCCTCCTCTTATTTTTTTTTAACTCCTTCAACTCACAGACCAGGGCTATTATTGAATGAGGTTGAACGCAGCCTAGCTCTGAAGCTGATGAGACTCCAAAGCAGGGTAGGGGCAATGTTCCCCAAGGTGGTCAGAGAGAATGATGGTTCTTATAATAGGATATATTGTAAACCACCAGGCCCAGGTGGCTTCTTGGAAAGGCTAAAGGAGAGTCAAGAAGTCCTCATTCAACTGGATTTCATGTCCTGCCCACCATCCACCTTAGCCTTTACAAGTTACACAGCAAGATCCTTGAGGTCTGGTTGTTGACTTCTCTACCTGCATGGTTCAGGTGAACAGGGAAGTTCATGTTGAGGCCCCTCCCACCGGTCAGGAGCTAGTAGGACCATGTTGTTTACTGTCTCTTTAGTGACCTGCTTGTGCCTGACACAGAGGAGGTGCTCAGTCATTGTTTGTGGATCAAATGGTTTCCCAGCCTGAGCTTAAGGGAGACCTTGGGCTGGGCCTGGGAGCATGAATAGGATTTGGATAAGCAGAGAGGAAGGAGGCAAGCACTCCAGGTGACCTGCTTGTGCCTGACACAGAGGAGGTGCTCAGTCATTGTTTGTGGATCAAATGGTTTGCCAGCCTGAGCTTAAGGGAGACCTTGGGCTGGGCCTGGGAGCATGAATAGGATTTGGATAAGCAGAGAGGAAGGAGGCAAGCACTCCATGCTGGCAATGGTTTGAGCACAAAAACATGGCGGAGGAATTGGACATGTTTGGAGCAGGAGGTGTTCCGCCTGGAGGGAGAAGTGCATTTGTGTGTGTGTGTGTGTCTGTCTGTCTGTCTGTTTGTGCAAGTTTGGGATGGCGGGCATGGGGGTGGGGGTGGTAGAATGGGGGATGATTGAAGAGGGAAGGAAGAAGAGGAAGGTGAAATTGGTTGGAACTGGAGAAACCTGGGTCTGCTGTGAATGGCAATTAAGGAGCCCAGAAGAATGACACGATGATTTTGATGTTCCAGGATGTTTAGTCCCTCATTTATGAGCAGGGAGGACGGCAGATGGAAGAATAAAGGGGAACTAGTAATATAACAGTAATACTTAACATGTATTTAGTGCCTTCTGTGGACTGGCAGTCAATAAAGTGCTTTATATATAACCAGGAACCATTGCAGTAAACTAGATATGAAGCAATGAGCTGGAGAAAAATTTCAAAGACGATGACATAGTTAGTTTCTTTCTATTTGGCTATATTTGGCTCTTATTTGGTTAAGTAAGAAATGGCTCCAAGGACATCTTTTTCCTGGGCTCTGCTTCCCAAAAGTTGTCCTTGAAGTTGCTAGTGCTGTTATCTGGCTTGATTGGGATTGCTGAGCTTTTGCATACTGCCTGCCAGGAACTAATGTCCTTGGGCCTCAGCTGGGGTGTGTCGCCAGTTCAGCCATCTGGAAGGTCAGAGAAACTAGCCACTAGAATGTGCCCATTAGTGCTTTGAGGGGTTACAACCTGTCAGTGGAATCCTAAGCCTGGGAACTGCTTCTCTCACAAAGCTTTTCAAAGTTGGAACAGGCTAACTATTCTAGCACTGACTGCTCCCTTATTTGGACACTAAATTTTCAGGATGAGATTGGACTTCTCCTTTGTTTGGGGAGGGTTTTTTTAAGTATCTGACATCCTTGTGAGTGATTTTCAAGGAGATAACATGACATCAGAGCCATACCTTTTTTCACCTGATTCTTTCCTTGGCCTCCAGCCCATCCACTTATAAGACCAAGATGGGGTTCCTGGACTGTCCAGGAGAGTCTGGCTCTAGTGGTTGGGGGCAACTTCATGACCAGCCTTGGAACTTATCTCTTGGCTTTGGAGAACTTGCCGTGCCCATTGACTTGGTGGATTTGCGGTTTATCAGCCCAGCTTCCTGTGGGGCCAGGATGGGAAGGGGTATGGGGTAGTGGTGGGGATGGTGGGAGGTAGTGGTGCTAGCAAGGGTGAAGAGTCTTTTGTGGCAACTTTGACAGCATACTTCCCCTGCCCACCTGACCTCTGTGGTCAGCTAATCTACCAGAAGTCCAGCTCTGTCAACCTCTGGCTTTCCTTCTAATTGACCCCTTGTGAACCTCAAGAAAGTAGTTAAGCTAATGGCAGTGACATTGGATCCTGATGGAGGAAGGGAAAGCAGGAAGGAGAACATGTTTCTGTCAACAAAGGTTTGCTTTCACTAGTTGGAACTTGCTGTAAGGCAGCCCTCAGCTCTTTGGTTGATTACTGTGGGCTTGAAGTATCATGCTGTACGTGGAAGAGGCTGTATGTCATAAAGATAGATAGGGCTGAGGAGTGGTGGAAGGGCAGTTGTCAGAAACCCAAGGTGAAGGCTGAATGAACTGAGAAACCCCTACTGCCCAGAAGGAAAGCTCTTTCAGCACTGGTAAGTCCTTTCCATGCAACATCTTGTTTAATCTGCACAGCACTACTTCATGGTTGGAACTGTTCTCTCCATTTTACAGATGAGGAAGCTGAAGCTTAGAAAGGTTAGGTAACAAGTCCAGAGCTTCATAGCTAGTGGAGGCAGAGTTTCATACCCAAAGACCACTCTTTTCCCATTATTCCTTATAGAGGAAACCATAACAAGTCATTATTTTTAATAATGTTTTAAAATTTTAGAATAGTTTTAGATTTATAGAAAAGTTGCTAAAATAGTGCAGAGAGTTCCACTAGACCCTGCAAGGCATTAATTTTTTTCTCCTTTTCTGGTCCATTTTACAAAGATTCATGGGGGATGGGGAACAGATTTGGAATGAGGACATTTTTCCAAAGATTCCAATCCGACTTGGTGATTTTTCAGCTAGGATTTTTTGAGAGTCCATCAGAGTATATTATTTCTTCTCCAGTTCCATTCTGTCTCAGCTCTGCTGGACTGGGCTAGACCTGGCTTTGACTCTCTCAATGGGGTCAGATGGTAACTGAGTTTCAGAGAGTTAGGGAAGGCAGGTAGCCATGGGGACAATCTTTAACAGCTTGGCTTCTAGACACTCTTTTGTCTGATAGGGCTGTGACAGGGGAGTTTTAATATTCTGAGCTGGTGTTTGATGGCCTGGAGCCAGAGCTCTCCCAAGGGAGAGGGGGAGCATCTATCTGGTGAGGCCTGTTTTCTTATATGCTCTCTGGAGCCTATCCTTGTATGGTGCCAGAGTGGTTCATGGTGGTCACGCTCTGGGCCCAGGCCTCGATCTGCAGGCAGGCAGGCTGGCTGTGGGCAGGATAATATCCATGGGTAGCTGGTGTGCTTTGCTTTGGGTCCCAGGCACATTCTCCATTTAAGGGAAAGGGGTCTGCAATCTTCTTGGCTCTGGGTGTTAATGGGCTGGCTTGAAATTTGCTCACAGCCTTTGCTGGATGTGCTTTTTCAATGAGATCATTCCAGAATTACATTCCTGTGAAATTATATTTCACTCAAGACGTGAAGCTGGATTTGTGTAAAAGCATTGGCACTAAAACTTAGGGCTCACAGCGGAGCAGAAATGAGAATAGGGATAAATAGCTCTTCTGTAGGAGGAGAAGACAGAAGAGAGAGAAAACAGTTGTTAAAGGATTTTGCATTTAAAATTGGTAAACTGTAAGCATATCCAGAGAGTCGGGATTATCACTCAGCCCATGGTAAGGCAGACTTGATGTTTGTTGTCCCAGCTGTCTGCCACCCCTGGGCAGTATGAGCTCAAAAGGAGCGAGTGGAGGGAGATACCCTTGAGACTTCAGTGTCTAAGGTTGCTGGAAGGCTCCAGAAGCCCAGGTGTCTCTTGTTGTAGCATTCCAGGCCCATTCCTGTCTTTCTAGCCTCATTTTGCCCACCCTTCCACACCTAACTTCTCTGTCTCTCTCTCTCTCTGTCTCTCTCTCTCTCTCTCTCTCGCACACACACTCCACTACAACTACTATGATCTATTTCTATTCACAATTCTCCTGACACCAAATGTGTGGGTTTTCCCACCACAACAGCCAATTCTCCAACTCTCAGGACACCAGCCAGGTGTCCTTCAATTTAATTCAATTTTGACACTATCTGGAATTAGCACAAACCCCACAGTTTAAGGACTTAGTCCACAAACTACCCCCATTTTTGATGCCAATCACAAGTCAGGGTCACCAGACAGACTTCTGACAGACTATAAAGTTGGGGGTGGGGGTTGTTCCCACAATACCCTCCTTGGGTTTGGTAATTTGTTAGAATGGCTCATAGAACTCCGAAAAACAGTTTACTTACTATTATCGGCTTACTATTAAGGATACAATTCAGGAACAGCCAAATAGAAGAGATGCACAGGGCAAGGTGCTGGGGCTGTGTGTGTATGTGTGTGTGTGTAGCCTCCATGCCCTCTTGGTGTACACCACCCTCCTAGCACCTCAGTGTGTTCACCAATCAGGAAGATCTCTAAACTCCAAAGATTAGGGTTTTTTAATGGAGATTTTATTATGTAGGTGTGATTGATTCAATCGTTGACCATTGGTGATTAATTCAATCTCCAGCTCTTCTCCCCTCGCTGGAGGTCAGTGTTGAGGCTGAAATTTCCAATTACCTAATCATGCCTTGGTCTTTCTGGTGACCAGCCCTTATCCTGAAGCTATCTAGAGGTCCAAGAGTCACCTCATTAGCATAAATTCAGGTATGATTGAAAGGAACTTATGAATAAAAAAACAGGCTTCTCTCACCCCTATCACTCACGATTATCACTCAGGAAATCCAAAGGATTTTTGAAGCTCTGTGCCAGGCACCAGGAAGAAGACTGAATATATATTGCTTATTATATCTCAATAACACACATACACACACACACAGCCCCTGCATGCTGGCAGTGTGAGATTATCATACTCTGTATGATGACTTGTATCTCTGTGTACACACCGTTCTTTCTCTTAGCTTGGAATGTCCTCTCTTTCCTTGTCTTCAGAGAAAACTCCAGTCAGTCTAAAACTCATTTCAGCATTGCCTTCTCTGAAATCTTTTGTACTGCCATCAGACAGAGTTATTTTCTGGTACATTTGTGCTGTCACTGCCCTTTATGCATTCCACTGTTGCCGCACTTCTCATTTGGTATGTTTTGGAGGACAAGGGATATTTTCCCCAGTACCTAGTACAGGGCTTGGTAAAGAGTAGGTGCTTATGAAATGATTGTTGAAGGAATGAACTAAATGAAAGAAGAATTGGATTTGAGGGTCATGTACTGCAGGCAGGGCAAGCTGCAGAATGGTGGCTAACACAGCGTAAGTGACATCAGAGGCGAGGAGACTACAGTCAGACTTGCAGAAAGGGTAGCATATGTATGTATTTCTGCATGCACACAAGTACAAAGTTTGTGGAGTGGTAAGGCAGAGAGCCCAGTGAGTTGTAGGTTCAATAAACAAATTACAAGGATTGGGTATGGACTCACTCAAGATTAGATTAAACTGCAGTTGCCTGTTGAACAACATGGGTTTGAACGATGTAGGTCCACTTGTACACGGATTTTTTTCCAATAAATATATTGGAAAATTTCATGCTTTCATGACATACCTAACCAAACAGTTAAGCAGCCTACCTAACAGTAGGTTATTGTAGGCTATTTTTAGTTCAGTGGTTAAATTTTGGGGGAGTCAAAAGTTATATGTGGATTTTCAATTGCATCTGGGGTCAGTGCCCCAACTCCTAAGTTGTTCCAGGGTCAACTGTACTTCCTGAGCAATCTTTGCAAAGCTGAAGTAGGATGGAGGGGAAAGAGCTCTAGACTTGGAACTAGGGATTCTGGGTGGTGGTGGTGATAATACTCTTAATGATGGTGATGATGATGATGATGATGATGATAACAGTAAACAATATAGTCCTTACCGTGGACCAGACACCATTGCAAACACTTTACATATATTAACTATTTTGTCCTTTCAATAACCCTATGAGGTAGCTACTATTAATTGTTGACATTTGAAGAAACTGAGGTCATAAAGCTACAAAGCAGTTCTAGACCTGGCTTTGTACTTAATAGTTGAGTGACCTTGGGACAAGACACAGCTTCCCTGAGCCCCAGCCTCCTTCTCTGTGAAATGGAGAAAATTCCTATTGCATGTAACCTCCTTGGTTTGTTGGTAGACTCAAATGAGATGACATGTGAAAGTGTTTTTGACAAGTATAAAGCACACTGAAGTACTTTAGGGCCAGCACTGGGGAAGAAGGGAAACTTGCAAAGTAATTGTGGTTTAGATATTGGGCTCATACTTAATGTGTGTGCTGCTCTGAGTGTGGGCCACAATTGTATTTCACAGGTGCACTGGGCTGGCTAATGGCATTCGTTATCTTTGACTACATTTAGAATCAGGATTTGAGCATGCCATTAAAAAATTAGGAAACTAGTTTTTATTGGAGCCAAATGTGTAAGTGCACTTAAAATAGTTTGTGGGAAAATATAATTAAAAGGTGATATGAATCTTTCCATGAACTTTTTGAAGTACCTTCATAAATATGAAATGTCACTATGGGCAGATCTGTGCTAAGCCAGCCCTTCCCTCCCACACAGGGGAGTAGTGCAGAAGCAGGGTGGTGGGTTTTTGCATGGGGGAGGAATACTCCGTTGGGCTCTTGGGAGCAGTGAGGTCTCGGCAACTAGTAGCAGAAAGTCTGGCTTGGAGAGGAGGCTCCCACAGAAGTTGACTGCAGGATTCTGTGGGTTGTTGGGTGTGACCCATTTTTTCTCAGGTGAGAAACTTGTGGGGAGTTTTAGAAGTTGCTTTACATTGCTATTGTCTTGGTAATGGAGACTGTGTCCAACAAAGTGGTCCACTGCTGGCAATAGACACAAAACTGTACCAACACTTGGGCTTGTGGAGTGAGCTGTGCTTAGGCAGGCAGTAGGTGAGGAGGAAGGGTGGTGGGTATGGAGGAGAGGGTGTCTCCGTGAACAGTCAAGGAGGAACAGTGTGGCCCTCCTGAGGCACATTGCTAAGAGTATACTGTCCTCCATGAGGTCTGAGCTCATAGTGCCTTCAGGCCTGATAGCTGCCTGGATTGACCATGATGCTTGTGTGAATAATTATAGGTCACTGAATAGAACCACTAGTCAGCTACATCCCTCAAAAATACGTAATTGTAGGCTACAAATGTGAAAATATACAAGAGCTTAGATACATGTCATACCTTATTACAAAGAGCAATGGCATGAGTCAGCCATCACTTGGGTGGCTTTTAGTATGTTGGGAGCTGCTTGGTGAGCTTGCTGGCTGGCCCAGAAGAGAGCAGGAGCCACATTCCCAGCCTTGCCACAGGGAGACTAGGGGTATTGGGAAAGGGGAGAAGATGCAAGCTGTGACCATAGCCTGATATTTGTAGCAGTTACACAGCTAAAGGAGTCTGGTTATTTGTAGATAGATTTGACTCCTCTTTGGGAGTTGTCTTCAGAACCAGTTTACAAACCAAATTAGAAAATGTCAGATGGGAGTGGACCCTTGGCATTTGTGATCTAACATTTATGTATTTAGCTATTTCAAACACTCCTGAAGGCCAATGACATGTAGTAGTTTGTAAGCAGTTGACACCCAAGTTTGAAACATAGTGCTCAAGGATTTGGGGAAGCAGGGTACCTGGCTGCACTGAGTCTCTCATTGTCTACCATTGGCATATCTGCTGAGCTCTGTAGACCTTCATTCAGAAGGTCTACAGTGTATGTGTGTATTACCTGTGTATGTACGGGGAAAGTAAAATGGATTGGGACAGGGATTCTTAAAATGAGTCTGTGAGGGAACTTTGGGAGCTTGTGAACCCCCATGGTAGACAGAAACTTATGTGCATATAAGTTTTCTCTGGCAGTTCTTGGGTTTATTAGATACTCAGAGGGTCTGTGACCTCAAAGTGAATAACTGCTGCTGTGCTTTAAATGTGGGGATTTGGGACAGTCTCAATATGCATCCCCTTTGATAGACAGTTATTGTGACCTCAAAGTGAATAACTGCTGCTGTGCTTTAAATGTGGGGATTTGGGACAGTCTCAACATGCATCCCCTTTGATACATGCTTATTCTGACCTAAGATGGTATTCTCTAGTTTGTACCTTTTTTTGGCCATACGGTTCTGAAAGAGTTATCACCCTTGAAGGATGCATATTTTCCTTCAGAGAAAATGCAAATAATATTCCAAAGTCTCTAAGGGCAATTTCCAAATAGCAACTTCAGAAATGTTTTGAGAATATATTGGAATAAATGTGCAGGCCTCTATGGACTACTTTGAGGAGGACAACCTCTGGTATATTTGTTAAATCTGTTTCATTACCTGCAGTTATCCTCTCATGCACTCAGCAGTTGGAACCAGTGATAGCCCTAGCACAACCTAGGTCAAAGAACATCTTGGAATTATTTCTTTGAAAATTGCTCTGTAGTAATTAGGTTGTCATTCGATTTGTTAAATCTGTTTCATTACCTGCAGTTATCCTCTCATGCACTCAGCAGTTGGAACCAGCGATAGCCCTAGCACAACCTAGGTCAAAGAACATCTTGGAATTATTTCTTTGAAAATTGCTCTGTAGTAATTAGGTTGTCATTCGTATGGTCCCTATCAGGGTAATTGCCTGAGGCTGATGGGGAAATTTTAAGTTCCTGGAGAGAAGTGAGGGTATCTGCAATACCTTGTATCACCTAACTGGACTGTACTTATTTATGTATGGGTTGTATGCTGGGTTGAGGGAGCCCAGGTTCACATAGAAGCCTACTTTGATTGACTCATGGTGGGAAGGAGGGGTTATGGTAAATGCTCAGCCTGATTGCTCTGGTCTGGTCTGGTTTGGTCTGGCAGTGAGGACTCTTCCAGCTGAGAAGGAAGCCATACTTTATTCTAGATCTCTAGGCTTGTAAGTAGTGGTGGTGGTGGGAGGGAGGGTTTATCAATGGACCTTGGGATCCTCTTTCCTCTCAGTTTTAAATTTTTTAGTTAACTCTAAGAAATCTCAATATTGGAAGGGACCTTAGATGCCACCATGCCAGTCTACAAAGGGGAGAGGAAAAGACTAACCTTATCTGCCTTTTTTACTGTTGTATTCCCAGCATGCAACTGCGTGGCATGTTGTAGGAGGCCCCCAAAATAGTAATGGACTGAATGAGTCCCTGTAAACATCAACAACATCAGCAAACCATTGTCATTGCTTCATTTGTTTATTTCTTTGACAAATATTAATAAGCTCCTATTATGTGCCAGTTATTTTAAGTTCTGGGATACCATAATGGACAAAACAGTCCTTAACCTCAAGAGTGTAGTCTGTAATTGAGAAATAAGGAATTAAGAAAACTTTGTCATCTCTAATTGGAATTTAAGGATAAAAAGTTCTTCCTCATTTTGGCCTCTCTCGATCTTCTTGTTGTCTGAGATCTCTTTGGGAGACCATAGGAAACATATCTAATCCCTTTCACATGAGAGCCTTTCAGAATTCTCAAGGCAATTATTACCCTCCCCCGTCTAAAGCCTTCTCTTCTCCAGGGTAAACATTCTCAGTTCCTTTAGTCATTTCTCCTGTGACATGCCTCTGAGTGCCCTCTCCATCCCGGTCACTATCCTTAGGACACAGTCCAAACTGAGTCTGTCCCTCCGCCAGTGTGGAGCCCAGAACACAATGCAATATCCCAAACATTAATTTCCATGGAGCATTGCGGCTTTGAGCCTCTCCTACATTTCCGCTTTTCTCTGCTTACTCTGGGCCCAGGATGCAGGATTCACATCTTCATATTTGACCAATCCTGGAATTGAAAACTCTTTTCTTTTGTCTCCTCTCTGTGCACCCTCCCCCTGCCCCCACTTGATATGGATGAATCTACATAGTTTTGCTGCCAGTGGCTTGCCTTTCCTTTTCTGAGTTACTGCCCTTTATTACCAGGGAAATTAGCATAAAAAAGCAAATTCTAGTTCTATAACTATGTTACATTCTTCCCCTTTGTCACATTCTCCATCGCAGCCCCCCACCTAAAATGACAAACGTTGAGTCCTGTGACATCACAACAGTTGGCCATTGTGTCAACAGCTGTGATGTCACCAACAGAGGATTATGACTTGAGGGGAGAATGGAGGAAGGGAGTGTAGCTGACAAGAAACCCCTTGGGAACAAAGAGCATATTTTCATGTAAATCTTTATCCAGAAAACCCGAGTTGGCCTTTCAGTAAATGAATTGTCAGTGGAAGCCCTCTCCTTGGTTCCCATTGCTCCCTCTCTGTGTGGATTAATGGTTTGGCTTGTGGACATTGCCCAAGAGTGAGCATGTGTGGACGTCCCCTGCTGGCTGGCTGGCTTTTGGGCTGGTTTTGGGTTTTACTCATGAGGTCAGTGCTGACTAGAGCTTTTTAGGGAGGGAGTTGAGAGGGGATCCTGGAGGTGAGACTGAGGGAAATGTACACAGCCCCTGGGCCTAAGAGGAAGCTGGTGTGCACCGTCTCTCTTCAGGCAGAGGGGCTGTTTTTGTCATCTGCTCTGGGAAGCTCTAGTGTGCTGCCCATAGACCCGGGTGTAGCAGCTCACCTGTATCTGGGGCAGCATTGGGCCTGCCCTGGAAACTCCTTCTTGGCTCCTTGACACAGAGACTTAAACACCTGCTACAGAGCTTCTGAAACTTTCCTTAGTGTTTCAGTAATTTTTTTACAGTGCTGATAGGCCCAAAGAAATACCTAAGTTTTATTTATTAAGTAGTTAGGTTTAAAGAATTTAGTAAGTGTTTATATCCTAACAACTGAGTAGCCATCAGAAAAAAATTATACACACAAATTGAAAGGAAAAATATTTTAATTTCATTTTACTTACTAATGGGATATAGTGGGCACTGTGCAGTGGCTCAGACCTTGGAATCAGATTGAACACTGCCATCCTTATTTCCTGTTCCACATTGCTTTTCACACAGTCCTTGCTTTTTATCACAGCAACTGCTGAAAACTCAGCTTCACAAAGAAATGACATCATCGAAAAGAATGTAGCGCAATCTAATGTCAAAACTGTGAACTCATGAGGTATCCGATAAATGTTGAGTACTGCTCTATTTCCCTCAAAAATTTAAAATAACTTGCAGCACCCCTGTGAGTTCACCACGGCATTCTGGGGCACTGCCGCACACAATTTGGGAATCACTGACTTGCAATTGCCAAGTAGCTCTTGCTGTGTTTGAAGGAATTCTGTCCCCATCTTGACACTTAAAGGAGTTGGACAGGTGGATGGACAGACTCCCCTTATGTGCAGTCTCTACTCCAGCAAGTCTGCATTGTTAGGGGAAGGTCTTCTTTGACCAGGGTCTGAGTTCTTCTGTTCCTCGATGGGGAGGAATGATGATGTGCATCTCTTAGAGTTATTTTGTGTTGATTTAGAGCCCTCTGAACTGTATGGCATTAAAGAAAAATGGGGTTTTAATACCAAGAATTCAAGGGCCAGGCATTGGATGTTTTGCCAGTATCCTTTTCTAAATCTTTATGCAGACATAGCTGTGCTGCAGGGGTATAATTGGGATGGAGGGTGGCTTCATGCCACAAGATATGACAGACGGAAGGACTAATATGCTCTAGTATTAGTTATACAGCTTAGCGCCAACCTCTCCAGACTCTGGGATTTGCCCCTTGCTAAAAAACTATGGACAAATTACTTAACCTCTCTGAGCTTCAGTTTCTTCATCATAAAATAGAGACAATGACAGCTACCTCGTATGGTTGTTACAAAGATTAAGTGAGATAAATGCATGCATAGAGCCAGCAGAGCCTGGCCACATAGGTATACTTTCTTCTACCACCTTCCAAAATTGAACACAGGGCTTTTCTCCAAAGGGAAATTGAGCCCTAATAATGATCTAGCTAAGACCTGCAGTTTGAGAGTTAATCTCTGCTACTTCCTGATAACCTTGCTCTGTGGATCTAATGTTCCCAAATCTGCTGAGCTCTGCATCCTGTGTGCTATTTTAAAACTTTTTATCAAAGTAGATCATACAAACATGAAAGTATATGTGTATCCAGCTTAACAAATTTTTGTAACTGAACCCAGGTAACCAATACCCAGTTAAGAAACAGAATAGTACCAATATATATCCCCAAATCCTCCTTCAGTCTCCCTAGGGGTAATCCCCCCATGGGTAACCACTATATCTTTTCTGTTTTTATATTTTCTACAAATAGCATCAGCGTCTGT
>NW_007726455.1:157003-188085 GCF_000696425.1 Galeopterus variegatus | reverse complement strand
GAGCATGTTCATACTTGTCTTTTGATACACATATGTATGTAGTTCTGTTGGGTATCTACCTAGGAAAGGAATTGCTGGGTCATGGGGTATGCATATATTTAGATTTAGTATGTAGTACCCAATGTTATTCCATAGTGGTATGATTAATTTACACTTCCACTATCAGTGTTTGAGAGTTCAGGTTGCTTCACATCCTTGCTAATACTAGATATTTTCNTCCACTATCAGTGTTTGAGAGTTCAGGTTGCTTCACATCCTTGCTAATACTAGATATTTTCTATCTTTTTCATTTTATCCATTCCAGTGGGTATAGTAATGGTGTCACATTGTGATTATAATTTGTTTCCTTGATGACTAATGAAGTTGGATACCTTTTCATGTATCTCTTATAACCTCTCTGGTGAAGTATCTGTTTTGGTCTTTTGCCATTTTTCTTTTGGATTGTCTTCTATTTATTTGTAGGAGTTCATATATCCTGGATATGAGTCCTTTCTTGGATAGAGCTACTGGGAATATCTTCTCCCAATCTGTAGGTTTCCTCTTCACTCTCTAAATGGCATTTTTTAATGAACAGAGTTCTTATTTAATGTAGTCTAATTTATCAATATTCTGCATTATGGTTCTCATTTTTTGTATCCTGTTTAAAAAATCTCTGCTTGCTCCAATGTCTCCTTGGCTTTTGCTCATGGTTTTTCTCCCACTTGCAGTGTTCTTCTTGTGCCTTCCTTGTCTCCTACAAGTCCTGCAACACTCAGCCCCATGTCACTTCCTGTCTCCTCTAGAAGCCCTCCCCGACATCCCTTCTGTTCACCCAATTAGGTGTCTTTCTCCTTGCTCCCAGAGCTTTGTGTTCATACTTCTATCACAGCTCTTGTTACATTGTACTAGAATCTTCACTTGTCTGTCTGAGGCAGAATGGAGAGCTGCTCAAGGGCAAGGAGCAGAGCACAGCACAGTAATATAAGGGCCTGGTTGGGAAGATGCCCTCAAAGGGTTCAGGTAAGTAAGCAAATGAAAGCCTGAGGTACCAACACCTGTCTCTCTTTCTCTACTTCTCCTACAGTATTCCTCAACCTTTCTTACCCTGTGTCCCCTTTTGATGAATATAAAGATCTTCCACACCCAGGGCATATGCTCCAGATTGGGAGTTAATTACATTACAGTGCTTCAGGAAATGCTGATCAGTAGTATCCCAAACAGTAGACATTAGGAAAGGAAGGTCCTATTTTCATTAAGCCCAGAGAAAGGACCTTTGCATTTTACAATAGGAAAACCATTGTAATCTTTTCAGAGAGCAATTTTTGTTGAGTTCTTGGGCGGAAGCCACCCTTGCCTAGAATCTTTTGAGTGCCAAGAGGTCCTGGCCCCCTTCTGAATTTTCTGACTGGGTGTGGTTGCTGCAGATAGGTCAGACCCTTCACTGGGAAAGCTGGTGGGGATGGAAGAGATGGGCCTGGACAGTGGAGCCCAAAACTGCCCACCCTGTCTAGGGAGGGCTGCTCTGAGCTGGTGGCAAATGTTTGTTCATTCAAAAAATGTTTCTTGAGAGCCTGCTGTGTGCCAGGGTCTGTTCTAGGCAGTGAGGATACAGCAATGAACACAACACACAAAAATGCTTAGCCTCATGGAGCTTACAAAAACATAATAAGTAGAGAAGGAGAGTAGTATGTTAGATAATGATGAATACTATGGAGAAAAATAAAACAGGAAAGGGGGGATAAGAGTGCTGAGGGATAGCAGAGTGGGGAAAGGTTTTAATTGTTTATAGTGTGGTCATGGAAGACCCCACCGAGAAGATGCCATCTGACCAAAAACCTGAAGGAAATGAGGGAGCAGGCTTTCTGGGGGAGTGTGTTCCAGTTACAGGGTATAGCAAGTGTGAACGCCCTGGGGTGGAAATGTGCTGGTGTGTTTCAGGACATAAGGAGACAGTGTGGCTGGAATGGAGAGAGTAAAGGGGAAAGACTAGTTGAAACGAGGCCAGAGATATAATAGGGACCCAGATGATGAAGGGCCTTATAAGTCATTGTAAAAATTTTGGTTTTTCGTTGAGTGAATGGGAGCTATGTTCTTGAAGGTTTTGAGCAGAGGAGTGACAAGATCTCACTGATGCTGGTGGATAAATGTGATGGTGGTAGCTTATTGAGGGTCTGTTCTGATTGTTTCTATTTTCTTGATGAAATAGGAAGCAAAGTCAGCTAAAAGAGTGAGGATGAGGGAGGAGGTGTTAATGTTGAGGGTGGAAGGAAGCTAAACTCTTGGCGCAAAGACGTCCAGTGTGTTTCCTCTGGGTTCTGAGTATCCTCTATTCTTTATAGATGGCCTTGCATTGATCTTTATGTTCTTATCACAGAGGTGGAACATTTTCCCCATGCTGAAGATGGGAAAACACAGGTATTTGAGACTTTCCCGGTCCCTTTAACCCTTGTTATTTCCTAGTCCTCCTCTATGGAGGTTCAGCTTATGGGTGATGGTTTTCTAGAGCTGAAGAGGCATCTTGCCATCAGTCAGGTTGAGTTCAACTAGATCAGAGAGCATGGGAAGGGTAAGAACGAGGTCAGGACTTAGGGTCAGGAAAGGCTTCAGAAAGAAGTTAAGAAAATCCTTCCTCACACCCTTTCTAAAGCTTTGGTGCCCACCCAAGCCAAACTTTTGAGCCCACTCTTTCCCCTTTCCCTGTAATCCCTTATTTTTAGGCACAGCAGATCCAAAGACAAGGTAGTGGGCAGATGACCAATGAATCAGGAAAGAAGAAGAAAAGAGGGATGAGGAAGGACACAGCCAACATGTTACGACAAGTTTTCCTGGAATAGCCTTTTCTCGTAGGTGTGTTGGATGAGAACTCGTTGCTGCAGCAGGACCCAGAAGACAGTGGGGACACTTGTGAGGAGATCGGAAGCCAAGATTGGCTGATGGGGGGAGGAAAAGTCCTACCAGTGACAGTACTGACCATTAACAATCTTGATAGCTGGGAAAAACTCTTTCATCAGTTTTATAGCAGCTGTGACTTTGGAAGAGTGGGAGTGCACCTTAGAGGACGTGGCCAGTGCCAGGGCTCTTTGTTATCCTTGCCTTTGGCTCCTTGGAACCCTCTTTTGTCATCAGTTAACAAGTTAGTCAGCATTTATTTGAGCACCTTTTCCGTGCAGAACTCTTTGCTAAGCACTACAAGTTGTTGAAAAAACTGAGAACTAGCACTGCTCTACAGCTTTTTCAGCTATATGGGGACAAAGGAAACCAGGGTGTCAGGAGACCAGTGGGATCGCTGACTTCCTAGGAATGGCAGAGAACAGAGAAGCTGTGAAAGTGAGCTGCTACAGCAAGGCCTAAAGCTTAGTTAATGAAGAGCTATGAAAGGTGAGGAAAGCCCTTCCCACCTTACCCCAATCCAGGGACAACTGTGCAGGAGAGAAAGGAAGAATGGAAAGCTCACACTTTTGAGAACTCTGGTTTGGGCACCTAAAAGGAACTTATTCTAATTATGACCCTCTGTGAAGCTTGCGGTGACTCTGGGTTGTATGTGTAGGTGGGGGGGAGGAGAGGTGGGGCAGGGAGAGAATGAAAAAGGCAGCCCCAAGAAGATGGAAAGAAAGGGGCCAAAGCTGTTCTCAGGTTCCTTTCTTAGTCTGTTTCTAGGAGCCCTTTCATCCCTTCGAAATCCAGGCAGGTGGTTGGTCAGGAGACTGCCTGGTTCTCAATTAAATGACTAGCTCAAGATCACTCACCTAGTGAAGGGACAGAGCAGGAACTTGGAACATGAGTGCCAATATTGGTTGCTGAGTCTCTTGGAGGAAGAAATTAAAGACTGAGGCCCTCTGTGGAGCTGCCAGTCTGTTTCTTATCTCCTTGGCCAGAGCCTGTAGGTAAGGAAGGGGGCAGTAAAAAGGTAAAGAGGGTCTGAGTAGGTGTTTGCTGGGCAGGATGAGTGGGCAGGTTGATCTCAGGGCAGTCAGACTACAGCTGCACACCATACGGTAACTGTACTGGAATTGTTGCGGTGGCCAGGCTGTAACCAAGTTCTCAAAACACACACAAGAGTTCAGTTCCCATTCCTACTGTCCCGTCCCTTTGAGCTACTTCTTAAGCTATAATTTCCACATGAGCAGATAGCGTAGGAAATTAGTGGAACACAGATGTCAGCAGAAATTCTCTCACGTGGTTTAGAGGTTTCCATTGTTGGGTGTCTTGACTTCTTACCTGCACTAGTAAAGCAGAGTGCTTGGCAGGGTTTATGCTTCCTCTCAATGGCAACTTTAAGCTTGCATTTCTCCCTCATCTTTCTCAGGGCTCACATGTCTCCTTCCTCAGGGGCAAGGCATACTGTCAGGTCCACAATTATGCCTGCAGAAAAGTACCAAATGGATATTTACAAATGTCATCTAGACAAGGGGAGATGGGTTTCTTTTACTCCAGAATGGGAAGGTTCATTCTTAGAGACTGGGTACTCTTTAGAAAAAGCTCCCTTCAGAGACTGACCTATAATCAGTCTCTTCGTGGGCCTTTGGGAGAGCATCTGTGGATTGGATGATGGGACTGGATTATAGGGAGAAGGAACACTCAGGGTGCTGGAGAGAGAGCTTTAAGATGAAGGCTGGCCTGAGCAAAAGCAGGGAGCCTTCCAGAGGGTCTTTCTTCCTGTGGCAATGAGGGAAAAAAGGAGGGCTTCAAGCAGCCAGGAGGCTGTGCCCTGCAGTACATTAGGCTCCTCTTCCCCGCACTGCTTGTGCCTAACCATCCAGGAGGTTGTGTGTGACTGCTTCCCACAGAGTACCTCCTGACCCTCCTGGCTGGGACATAGGCTAGTGAGCTGAAGCACTTACTGCTGACTGGGGAGGCAGGGACACTGGGTGGGGAGGTTTGGTGCTGAACTGGAGAGAGCTCGCTGAACCTAAATGGGCCACTTGTACTCAGCTCTGGCCAACTGTTGCCATACAGAAATAGATAGTAATGGCATATTTTCTCATTTTTCAAGAGAAGCTAGAATCTGAATTTTTATTTGCACTTACCTGATTTCTTCCATTTTTGGCAACTAATTCAAATTATTTAAAATAAAGGGAAGGCCAAGTGAGACATGTCTGCTCTTACATACTACATGTTTATGACTTCTGGTATAAACTCTTTTTCCCAGGAGTTTGGAAGTAAGGAAAAAATGAGGAAACAGATTGTTCCTACCAGGGTGGGTGGTAGGAAGGATTGTTTTGAGATACAATAACCCTGAGCACACCTGAAGACTGAGGAAACTGTTTGGATGAGACATTGATAATGCTTTCACTGGATCCAGTGATATACCTGTTCCTTTGTTGCTGATTGCCAGTGGTTCTATGCAGAGTGGAATAAGCTGGGGGGGCGGGAGAGGAGCCAAGTGTCCATCTTTTATTTGCTCACAGCTGGGCAAACTCTTGGGAAGGTAGTGAGTAGTGACTCCTTGTCGTACCTTTCTAAGTCCTTAGACAGCATGCCATAGGACACAAGTTTTCATACTTAAGGGAGTATAAGACTAGCCTAAAGTGCTTATTAAAAATGCACATTCATAGGCCCCATCCCCACAGATTCCCATTCAGGTGGTGGAGGTGAAGCCTGGGACTCTGCATTTTTAATAAGTGACTCTTTGATGTTAAGGAAAGTAAGTGGACAATGGAGTCAGATAGAGCTGGGTCCACATTCTTGCTCTGTCCCTTCACTAGAGGAGTGATCTTGAACCAGTCATTTAATTTCTTTGAACCTAAATTTCCTGATCAGAAAAATGAGGCTGTAACACTACCTTGTAGAATGGTGAGAACTGAATGATGAGAACTGAATTAGAAGATAATTGGAGGCAATATAGGGTTCTGACTCAGAGTTGGGGCACTGGTGCAGACCACCTGGGCTCAAATCCCTGCCTTGCTGCTTTCTAGCTGTGTGACTTATGGCAAGCTAGTTAACTACTCTGTATCTTGGTTTCCTTAGTAATGCGTAAATAATAGTACCTACTTTACAGGGTTGTTAAAGGATTAAATTATTTAATACATGTGAAGTGCTTATATCTTCAGCTATTATAATTATATGAAGAATCTAGCAACATGTCTCATATTAAATGTAATTTTGCTTTTCCTTAGGTCCTCTTACTGTGGGTAACAAACAGGTTAAGGCTTAATTCAAATGTCACCTCCCTATGAGGCAATCTTGGAGTCCACTTTTTACTTGACTTTTCTTCCTTTACAGTTAGCTCCACCAAGGCATTTTTATATCCTAGCACCTTGCACCGTGCCTGGCATAGAGTAAATGGATTGAACGGCAGTACCAGGGAGTGTGAAAAATGACTCAGGCTTGGGAATGGAAAGGTTGTCTTTCTAATACCCAGAGAAGCATGATTTGGAAGAAAAACCATTTATTGAGCTTCTATGTGCCAGACATAGCAATTGTGGGAGGTAGGTCATGTTGGTATTATTTTTGCTGTTATAGTAAGAAAGTAAGTGTTTGAATCTCACTTGTGCAAGGTCACATAACTAGCAGTTGACCGAGGCAGGGTTGGACTCAGTCATCTTACTCAGGTGTTCTTCCTACTGCATCCCAAGTGCCTTGGACTGTAGTCTCTTTGTCTGAATACAGAGTTTGTAGAAAACTTCCAGGGGTACCCTTACTATGTTCTGTTCTCTGGATTGTAACTGTTAAGACAGTGGTCTATAATTTGTCAGAGCTGGGTTTTTGAGGAACGTGTGATTTGTGGTAGATGCTAATTGAACAATTTTATTTTCCAACATGCAGTTTCTGCCTGGAGTTTGCCATTGATAGGCCTGAAAACTAGCAAAACGGCGTCTCGTCCCCCTTGCTTCTCTGCTCCATTACCAGTGGGCAGGCATTTCCTCTGCTTAGGAGGTCTCTTTTCCTTGCAGCCTGACTAGACAAGTATCAGGCTGAAAGCACAGATGAGAGCCTGGGACTTAGGATGCCATCATAGTGAGAGTGCTCAAGCCTGAGCTTTAGGTGTAAAGAGTTAGTCTGTCCTTCAGCTCCTCAAGCTGCCAAATTATTCTCTGACCCTGATAGACATGGCACAGAGAGAGCAGGTGGTGGGCAGGATGGTGAGTTGTCATCTCTGTTCTTCTAACCTTATAGGCCCTTCTGGGATTCTCAGCAGTGCCTGCCCAAGATGCCTGAATTCCTAGGTTACTTCTGAGAATGGCAGCTGTACTCTTGCGAAAATGTGACTAAGGGTCCCTGCCATGGCCTGGGAGCAGTTTTGTTCTGCTACTCTCTTGGTTATATCTTCACAGGATTTTTCTTCTTGGCCTATCCAAATGTCAAAGTCAGCTACACATTTCCTCCTTACTAAGTTGGCTGCGTTCTCATACACAACTACATAATAGCATATCAGAGCAGTGGGTCCACCCTTTTAATATGGGACATTTAGGGAAAGAAAGAATATGTTTTTCATCATGTTCTTTTAATGTATTTCAGTTTCTGGTCATTGACAAATCTTCTGCCCTTTCCCTGAAGAGGTGATAGAGTGCGTCAAGTGTTATTTTGTTGTGGGATGATGGTTATTGTGACCATTACTATCATGGGCACAGCTGAAAGCTGATGCTTCGCAAGTCAATTTCTTGTAGCACTGTGCTCCTTGAGGACCCTGAAAGCTGGCCTGAGAAAGTTTCCAGAGGCTGCCTGTTCTCTCCCTTTCTGTTGCACACATAGCTATATACCAAGCAATTAACTTGGCAATGGGCTGGTACAGGAAGAGACTATCTCACCAGAGCTGGATGCCATGGTGGCAAGATTGACTTATCACCATTGTCGCTAATGTTACGTACTTAAGTTTTAAAGATTTTCTTCCACAACTGGCAGGGAAGGCTTTTCTCCACTTATAAAGGATAAAAGTGGGGCTCAGGGTTGGTTTCCTTTTTCCAAAAGTATCTGCAGCATTCACTTCGGAGGGATATTTCATTGCTGTTACTATCAGATAATCGCCCTTATGCCTGCTGGCTGCTTCCTCCCTTTCTGACTGCTACTTTACCCACTACCACCATCACCAAGACCACAAGCCTGAGAGCTTACATAAAGTTAAAGAAATTAGAGACAGTGCATTTCATGTTGAAATTGGGAAAGACCTCTATAAATGATAGCAAGAATTAGGGTTTGACTTATTTTTATCACTGAGACCAATTACTTATTTGCACCAAGGTAGTAAATAAGATGATCTCCAATATTAAGGTCATTAGTGGCCAAAAATAGATATGTTTACCTTTCTTAACTTTACGTCCAGATCCACTTCGTTTTGGTCAATGTGATGAGGATGCCAGTTGAAGTGAGAGAACTACTGTTCGTGAACTGTTCGGCTTCTGTGGTGGTGTTAGCCCAAGCCACAGTGCACATTCACACTGGAAATATGTTTGATGTTATCAATTGTGTTGTCTCTCACACCACTTTCCAAGGCACTTTAAAAGTTTTCTTAGTGCTTAAGTTTTTATTAAAAAGAAAAAATTTTTTAACACGTATACTGGGATATAATTTACACATCATAAAATTCATCCATACAATTCAGTGTTTTTTAATATATTCAGTGTTGTGCAACCATTACCACTATTTAATTCTAGAACATTTTTATCAGCCCCAAAAGAAACCCCCATACTCGTGTCAGTCATACCTCTTTCTGCCACCCTCAACCTAACCCTAGGCAACTACTAATTTACTTTCTGTCTCTATAGATTTGCCTATTCTGGACATTTTAGAAAAGGGAAATCAAGGTTTATCCATGTGGTAGAATGTATCAGTACTTCATTCCTTTTTATGTCTGAATAATATTCTGTACTATATATCTATGGATATACCACATTTTGTTTATATATTCATCAGTTTATAGACATTTGGGTTGTTTCCAATTTCTGGCTGTTGTGAAGAACGCTGTTATGAACATAAATGTGTACAAGTGTTTGTGTGGACATATGTTTTCATTTCTCTTGGATATATACCTAGGAGTGTGTCATGCTGGTTCATATGGTAACTCTGTGTATAACTTTTTGAGGAACTGCCAAATTGTTTTCCAAAGTGGCTGCACCACTTTACATTCCCACCAGCAATGAATGAGGGTTCCAGTTTGTCTGTACTCTCACTAGCACTTGTTTTTATCCTTTTTTTTTATTATAACCATCCTAGTGGATATACAGTAGTATCTCATTGTAGTTTTGATTTGTATTTCCTTAATGACTAATGATGTCGAGGATTGTTTCATGTGCTTATTGGCCAATTTTATACCTTTGGAGAATGTCTATTCAAATTCAATGTCTACTTATTAATTGGGTTATCTTTTTATTATTGAATTGTAAGAATTCTTTATATATTCTGGATACAATTTCCTTAGCAGACATTATTTGCAAGTAATTTCTCTTACTGTGGGTTGTTTTTTCACCTTCTTGATGGTATTGCTTACTAGCACAAAAGTTTATTTTGACATAATACTATTCGTCTTTTTTCTTTTGTTGCTTGTGCTTTTAGTGTCATACTAAGAAATCATTGCCTAATCTAGTGTCACAAAGATTTACCTCTACCTTTTCTACTAAGCATTGCTTTTGTAATTTTAGCTTTTATATTTAGGTTTGTGATCCATTTTTGTTAATTTTTATATGAGGGTACTTCAAAAAGTTCATGGAAAGATTTTTATTATCTTTCAATTCTATTTTTCCATGAACTTTTTGAAGTACCCTTGTATGTTGTATGAGGTAGGGGTTCTACTTTATTCTTTTGTATATGGATATCCAGTTTTCCCAGCACCATTTGTTGAAAGGACTCTTTCCCCACTGAATTGTCTTGGCATCCTTGTTGAAAGTCAATTAACCGTAAATGTAAGGGTTTATTTCTGGACTCTCGATTTTATTCTTTTGATCTCTATTTTTATTCCTATGTCAGTAACACACTGTCTTGATTACTATATTTTT
Source organism: Galeopterus variegatus (assembly GCF_000696425.1). Classification (NCBI taxonomy): domain Eukaryota; kingdom Metazoa; phylum Chordata; class Mammalia; order Dermoptera; family Cynocephalidae; genus Galeopterus; species Galeopterus variegatus. The sequence goes on along the minus strand of NW_007726455.1, from coordinate 178,177 downwards.
GTAGTATAGTCAGTCTTGGCATCCTTGTTGAAAGTCAATTAACCGTAAATGTAAGGGTTTATTTCTGGACTCTCAATTCTATTCTTTTGATCTCTATTTTTATTCCTATGTCAGTAACACACTGTCTTGATTACTATATTTTTGTAGTATAGTCATCCCTTGGTATTTGTGGAGGATTGGTTCCAGGACTCCCCAAGGATATAAAAATCTGTAGGTGCTTAGTCCCTTATATAAAATGGCATATTATTTGCATGTAACCTATGTATATCCTCCTATATACTTTTAATCATCTCCAGATTATTTATAACATCTAATATAATGTAAGTGCTGTGTAAATAGTTGTTATACTGTATTGTGTTTTTTGTTTGTATTATTTTTTATTATTGTATTGTTATTTTTAATTTTTTAAAATATTGTCCATCTGCTGTTGGTTGAATCTGAGGATGCGGCCCCGCGGATGTGGAGGACCAACTGTATGTTTTGAAATTGGCAAGTCTCCGACTTTATACTTATTTTTCAAGATCGTTTTGGCTGCTCTGGACCCTTTGAACTTCCATAAAATTTTAGGATCAGCTTGTCAATTTCTGCAAAGAAGGCAGTTGGGATTTTTATGGGTATTCTGTTGAATCTATAGATTAATTTGGGTAGTATTGTCATCTTATGCTAATATTAAGTTTTCTGATTCATGAACATCGGATGTCTTCCAATTTTTTTATGACTTTAATTTCTTTCAGTGATGTTTTGAAGTTTGCAGTGTACAAGTCTTGCACTTCTTTTGTTACATTTATTTCTAAGTGTTTTATTCTTTCTGCTGCTATTGTTCATGGAATTGTTATTTTAATTTCATTTTCAGATTGCTCATTCCTAGTGTATAAAAATGAAATTGATATTTTTATATTGATTTTGTATCCTGCAAACTTTCTTGAGTGCATTTACTAGTTTAATTTTTTTTTTTGGTGGAATCCTCAGGATTTTCTACATATAAAATCATGCCATCTGCAAATAGAGAATATTTTACTTCTTCTTTCCAATCTGGATGTACCCTTAGGTTTTAATCTTTTTCTTCCTTTCATTATTTGGCATAAAATAATATTCCCTGAAGGATGGTGCTATTACCACTGGTGATATGTTAGCTAACTGTGTATGCTACATGAACAGACATTTTTTTATTTTGTAAATATTTAAGTACCTTATTGTATATTAATTTTATTTTAATGGGTATTAGAAATAATATGATTAGCACTTCTAGCTCACAGTTTCATGGTGTCTGCTCAAATATCACTTTATCAGAATGGTCTTCCCTGAACATCTTATTTAAAATAACACACCCTCTTCATTCTTTATCCCTCTACCTTGCTTCATTTTTTTTCTTCATACCACTTATCATAACCTTACATATCATACAAAAATGTACACTTATGTATCACACCCACTAATACATACATGCTTATTGTCTGTTCCTCCCCACTAGGATGTAAGCTCCGTGAGGCAGAGACTGTTTTATTCTGTGCTGGATTGCATTTGCCTTTGAAATTGCAGTGAATATTGAATGAATTAATGGCTTATTGTTTAAAACAAGGTTAAAATTTCTTTTAAGAAAAGGAAGTCAGTTTCAACTTTATTCAATAAAAATATTGAATAAATAGTAGGTGAGGAGGTATACAAATATGGCAGAAGTTATAAAGGCTGTGTAGAATGATAGAAGCTTGGGAAACTCTAACTTAAGAAATGAGGAGAGGTGGGGTAGAGATACGGAGTTTTTAAAATCATTTTCTGTGAAGTGATAAGTTATCTGTTAGCTCAAAGACTTCTCTCTACCATGGGCCAGAGGTCTCTTGAGGCTCTTAAGCTGTAACACATGGAGTTAAACATATGTGGGAAAGTGGTTTCTACCACCTGCCACAGAAACCCTCTTGGCTGTTTTGGAAGTCATCTGGAAGATGTTTGAGGTGCTTTTGTCTGACCATGGAAACTTGGCTTACAGGCCTTTTCTTCTTTGCAGGGCTGTGGGTTTGCAGAGAGCCGAAATGACCATGACTGCCAACAAGAATTCCAGCATCACCCATGGAGCTGGAGGCACTAAGGCCCCTCGGGGGACTCTGAGCAGGTGGGTAGGGGAACACTGCTGGGGGTTGGCATTAAGGGACAGGCCGAAATGACCATGACTGCCAACAAGAATTCCAGCATCACCCATGGAGCTGGAGGCACTAAAGCCCCTCGGGGGACTCTGAGCAGGTGGGTAGGGGAACACTGCTGGGGGTTGGCATTAAGGGACAGCAAATGGCCAGGGTCCTGGGTAGGATTCCTGTCAAAATGTGAGTAATTTTCATCATGACTGACAATCACCAGGTGACTGGTCTGGGCCCAGCTTATGCTGACCATTAGGTAGAAGTCTTCTCTAAAATATATGACATTTTCTGGTTCTATAAGTCTCCATAGGAGATAACAAACAGTAACCCTAAAACGAGCTTTGCTTTGTGCTGTTGGAGGTGCCTAGCATTCCAAGGGTGGAGCCAGCAAGAATCAGCCAATGTTCTTCTGACCTTTTGCCAAGGTGGGGACAGCTTGGAGCCTGTGCTAGGCTGTGCTGGAGCGAGGACGGGTGACCACATTGGGATAGGGTGGTAGGCAGTTATGTATATTAGCACAAGTTCTAAGCAGACATCTAGAATCTATAAGAAGTTAGGCTGGCTGAAAAGAAAGCAGCTTGGATAATTTTAGTCAGTGTACAGTATAATCCACTTTCTTGGTTTTGTCCTCTTTAAAAATGGGAGAATGTAGGACCATAGAAAAACCACAGATTTTGGAATTATATGGAATTGGGTTCAATCCTAAGCTCTAACTACTTACCAAATAATGAGATCTCACACGTTTTCAGTAATAATAGTACTTATCTCTCAGAGATGCTTTGATGATTAAGTAAGATAATACATGTCAGTGCTTAGCATGGTGGCTGTCATAAAGCCACCAATAAATGTTAGCTCCCTCGCTAGGTGAGGTAAAAGCTTCCAGAACTGGCAGATAGACGTACAGTGCTCTCACGAGGGCTCCTCAGGTCTTGGCCAAGGCTTGGTGCTTATGTCCTAGAAGAACCTCCAGGCTCTTTATTAAAGCTATGTACCTTTCATAGTTCCTTCTGCTGAGTCTCAGGTGGACAAATTTGGCTTTTGGGACCTCAGCCACTAGGATAGATAGCTATGAGAAGGATGCACAGCTTTGGTTGAGGTAGTTCCTTCTTGGATGTCTGGGCTGTGCAGTGCTAGGCTGAGTCCGTTGGGGTGTGGCACACTCAGGTCTGGCCAGAGGTGATGGTAGATGTTTGGTTCATTCAGAGCTGGAGTCCAGATACGGTTGGTAGAATAGGGCACAGGATGTAGTTCCTGGGGAGTGACTGGCATGTATGAGGCAGGGGTTGCCTACAGCATACATGCAGGGCTTGGTCCCAATAGAAATGGTCTGGACGGACTGTGCCAAACAGGGATTGGTAGGCTCTGGTTTGTTAAGTGCATAAGAGCTCAGGACTTAGCCAAACCAATTGAATATATACTGTGTGGCAGCAAGACCGATAAGAACACCCCTGCCCCTGCCACCTCTCTAACCTAGACTGGGGTTGCAGACATCCTGCTTCCCTGAACTGGGTGAGGCTGGGAATGGCAGAGACCAACAACGTTTTGGGTAAAACAGGTGGAGAAACTGAACTCTTCCAGAGCATGTTGGTGGCCTAGGCAGAAACTTATCTAGATCTCAGAGTCTTTTTCTCTTGTTGCCTGCTTCTGGGAACCACTTTGCTGGGCTCTCACCACCCTGGTGACATGTCTTACTCCTCTGTTTTACCGTAACTGAGTTGGCAGATGGAGACTGGGAATTAAGGCTCCCACCCCGTCTTCTTTTAATATTGGACTGTGGTAAGGGTGAAATAAGCATATATGACTGTATAATTTTATTCTTAATTTTAAAGAAATAGTATATTTAGAACCTGACTTGGAGATTACCATACCCAACAGCCCTCAACTCCTTTAAGTATTCATTTTTTCTGCTAATTCCCACCATACAGGGTGGGGTGGGGTGGAGCAGAGGTAGTGGTGAGAGATGCAGTATTCTCATCAAGTTGCAGAGCAGAATCAGGACTGTTGACAGGTGCCCCAGTTGCTGTTTGGAGTACATGCCTACCGTGTTTCTAAATGTTTTCAGAAATTGCTCTTCCTTTAGCTTCTTGGCATGCTTGCCATTATAACATGCTACATGGTGTTTGTAAATATCTGAGCTTCAGATGTGCCTAAAAAAAGCATCTTTCCAGCCTCCCGTCTAAGTATTCACTTCTTCCTGCTACATTTCTATTCGTCTCCCTCCCTTCCTCCTTCTTTCTTTTCCTGGGAACCTGGCTTTTACCATGAAGTCATAGGCCTCAGTGCTAGCTACACCCTTCTCTCAGAGGCTACCCCTGGGCTGTAGGTGTTATTTAGACATTATGATCTGGTGGTTTCTCTAGCTGCCTTCACCCCTAGACACATCTAGGTGTGTTCTTTGGGATAAGGTAGTGAATGACTGATTCATTTAGGAGATCATTGCCAGTGAACTCTGAGGGTTCTCCTAAGTGCCAGGCTCTGTGCTGGATATTGGGGGACAAAGAGCAATGATCCATTCTTTCTCCAAGGAATTTACAACTTGGATTGATGATCTTGGCACCTGAATTTCTTAATCTGACCTTTCAACAGACATTTGGCAGTGACCCGGGACTCTTTTGTCATTGCCAGCCCAGGAGTCCAAGGAGGAAGAGACTTGTTGGTGTGGCCAGAACTTTGGCTGGGGAGGGCAGGAGTGCTAGGTCCTTGGAAAGCTGGGCCTTTGAACTGTGGCTTCTTTGGGGGATCTCCACATTATTCACATGAAGGTAGAGGAACCAAGTGGTATGAAAAGGCATTTGTATCTAGCTTTCGGCACAGGAGGAGCTCTGGGGCATGGAAAACTGGGGGAGGTGGGCAGATGGGACCCCACAGAACTGTCAAGATACGGATTTGCAGGGCAGTATCCTTAATTGGCATAAGATTTCACCTGGTGCTGCCACCAAACCAGTCTGGGTTAGAGATCCTGGATTCTATTCCCTAGGTTTTTACAGGTGTTTTGCTAATTTGTTCCTTTCCTTTTCCTTTGCAGCCCAGTCTTGATTTGGCAGGAGTGTGTAGGAGGAAGAAATCTAAGCCTTTTCATTTGATCACCTAAGTTTTGTTCTTTGCTGTGTCTTGGTGTCCTGAAGCAGGTTACCTTTTCTCTTTGTTGGTGAGGCCAAGTGGACATACTGCTTTACCCTTACCTGCGAGATACACCTCCCCACAGGCTGCTCCAGCTCACAGGATTAGGCTGCATCCAGCTCTGAGGGAAGGGGGTGGGATTCTCAAAGCTCCTCTGAATTCCAGAGGTCAGGCTTTATTGTGTTGGTGTTGATGACCTGGGGTGGAACTAGAAGTAGCTTGGTGACTTGCGCACAAGGAAGCGTTATGTTTAGAGCTAATTCAGCTGCCTAGATGGGGTATACTTTGCCACTTATTGCTCTTAGGAGATTTCACTTGTGCAGTAAAACCTGGCAGGCAGCAAGGGTTCTTCTCAGAAGACCTGCTGTGTCTGCTGATTTCCCAGATAGCTTCTTCACAGTGAAAACTGGTACATTGCAGCTTGGAAATCCAGGCTGTCAGTCTTGTGTTTGGGAACTTTGCTTCTGGTTGTAGGTGCAGGAAACCTGGTGTCTGTAAGAATGTAGACTTCTTGAGGACAAGGACTTTGACTTCTGTGTTCTTAGAGCTTGAAACGAGGCTTGGAGGACATTAACTATTTCTTGATCAGTTGAGTAGATATCCAGAAGGGCAACCTCTTAGAGCATAGGCTGCTATGCTGTTGAAGTCCTTGTAGTACCTTCTTAGTGGATCTTCTTAATTTTGGATTCTCTTGCCACCCAGTCTATAGATTCTTAGAAAGGCAGATCTGAAAAGGGGCCTTTAGAACTCATTCCATCTAACCCACTTGATTTACAGATTGGGAAACTGAGGCACAGAGAAGATGGTTACTCCTCAAGAATTCAAAGCTCATGGGAGGAAGAACTGAAGCCTACTTCTCTTGATCCCTTTGTTATTTTATTCTGCCACTACTTTCATATCCCTATAAGCATTACTGGGATCTCCCTGATCAAAAACTATCATTGATAAAGTCAAACATAGCCTGGTTTGCAAGGCTTTCCATGATCCGGCCCTGGTCTTTCTTTCTACTCTTATCTTTTGCTGTTCTATAATGCAAACCTTACATTTTTGCCAGTCTGGATGCAAATGTTTCTTCTCTCCCATTGCTTTTTTTGACCACCCAGCTAGGAAGGATTTTCCTCCCCTCTTCATTCACTCTTAGAACCGTTTGTTTGGAGCCTCCAAATACCACTTATATAGTACCTCATAGAGTGGATATTTGTGTGCGTCATATTTCCCCTACTCACTTGGAACCTACCATATAGTTTTGTGTAAATATACTCAATGATGTTCACAAAACGAAATCATTTAATGACACATTTCTCAGAACATATCTCTATTGTTAAGCAACACCTGGCTGTATTTATTTGCTGCCCCAAGTACACTGGCGAGATAGGCCTAGTATAGCCACTATAGATACTTCTTTCAAAAAGGGGAGACAAAGGCACCCAGCAGTTATTGGTCAGTTGTAATTCTTATATTCAGTGGGACACACGTTGCTAATTCCTTGATTAGGTTTTTGTTCTGCTGCCCGGGAGTCATCTATCTTGTCTCTAGCTCTGTTTTCTGGACTTTTTGCTTCTGCCCCCTGAGTCATCTTTCCTTTTACCAGTGGGACACACGTTGCTAATTCCTTGATTAGGTTTTTGTTCTGCTGCCCGGGAGTCATCTCTTGTCTCTAGCTCTGTTTTCTGGACTTTTTGCTTCTGCCCCCTGAGTCATCTTTCCTTTTACGTAAAAAAATTAGCTCATTCTTGCAGGTGAGTGGTTTTCCCCTTCTGTTTCATGCCTATAATATGTCAAGGGTCCAAAGTCTTCCCTTCATTTTTTACTATCTGTTTTTTTCAGTTCAAGCTGATATACTTCCTTTAAAGCCTTGTGGGTTTCTCATGAATCTATTTATAATCCATTGTAATAGACAAAAAGCATACATACAAGCTCACATATAGATCACTCAAGCCCCTCTCTACTCTAGGTTTCCTGTGGGATTCCTGTGGGACAATGGGTCTTAAGATTCTTAGTAGCCTTATTGTCTAGAAAGGGGATCTATAAGACCTGCTGTTAAGATACTTAGAAGGCCTTTTGTCTGTCTGTAAGGTTTCATGAGACCTTTAAAGTATTTAAATTAATACTTTAAATACTTTAAATTATTTTGGGACCGGACCGGGACTGGCAACGGGATCGCAACCCTCAGTGCCGCACCTGCACCTCGCTCAGCCAGTGAGCGGGAACTGGTCTGTATGTGGGATCCGAACCCTTGGCAGGAGCGCCGCCGCACTCCCAAGCGGCGCACTGTAGCAGTGCGCCACCGGGCCGGCCCCCTGGAAGCCATTTCTAAAGTTGAAAATTTTTTTCTTGTCTGGGGAGACTGGGAATGAAAAACAGTTTTACTTTCTGACCCAACAAGCCCTTTTTCATTTATGTCCTTTAAATTTTGCTTGTAAACTAAACAATTGCTTTTTTAGCTCATTTCTTTCTTTTCTTTTTTTTTTTTAACTATAGGCAGCTAGAAGAAGTCAAATGGCACTATCAGTACTTTGCTTGCAAATATCCTAAGCTAGTTGATCAGATTTATTAGATGTTTCCTATTTTCCATGTTATCAAAGATGACAGCATTACCAGACATTTCAACTCTATACAGGTCTCCTTTCTTCCATCTTCTGACAACATTTTCCTTAGTTTCTTCTAAGCTCCTACTGACAGCCCAAAAGTCAATGTCTTAGGATTTTCTTTCAGCAGCATCCCAGTTACAGGTACCAAAATCTATTCCAGTTATCTACTACCAAATAACCACCCCCAAATTTAATGGTGTAAAACAACCATTTTATTATGCTCCTAGACTATGGATTAGGAATTCAGACAGAGCACTGTAGGGATGGCTTGCCCCAGCTCCACAAAGTCTGGGACCTTGGCTAGAAAGACTTCAAGGCATAGGGTGACTCAGTGGCTAGAGGTGTATTACCTGGAGGTGTCTTAACTCACTAGTCTGGGGGTTAATGCTGGCTGTTGCTGGTTGGTCAACTAGGACTTTCAGCCAGAACATCTACATGTGCCCTATCCACATAGCCTGGGCTTGCTCATAGCGTGGGAGACAAGAATTAGAAGCTGCTAGTTTCTTGAGGCCTGAGCCTGGAAAGTGGTGCAGTGTCATTTCTACTGTATTGTATTGGTCAAGCAGTGACAGAGCCCAGATTGAAGAGGAAAGATCATTTTGACAGGAGGCATGTCAAAGAATTTGGGGACTATGTTTTAAAATCACCCTATGCCTTTGGCATGGTTTTCTGGAACTGGATTTCTCTCCCTCCTGGCTTTGCATAATAGGAAAGATCATTTTGACAGGAGGCATGTCAAAGAATTTGGGGACTATGTTTTAAAATCACCCCATGCCTTTGGCATGGTTTTCTGGAACTGGATTTCTCTCCCTCCTGGCTTTGCATAATGCCTGGCCCTGCTTTATACAGCTGCCCAGTTTTTACTGGACTAGGGCATTAGGGATTTTCCTGCCAAGTGTTGGTAGCCTCAGAGAGGGCTTCTGTGTTATAAATACTCTATGTTCATTGCTACTGCTTCTTAGAGGGCTTAAGGTTCCCACCCACAGAGTAGTTCACTAATCCTCTTTGTACTTCCTAAGAACCAGCTCAGGGGCAGACAGGATGGCTTTGGCTGGTTCTTAGATGTGCTTCTGGAGGTAAAAAGGCAACTCAATTTATGCTCCGATGCTAATCACCTTTCTCCTTATCCTGACATGCTGTGAGTGACCTTGAGAATCTCTGTAGATGGTAGCCTAGATGCAGCCTCAGCTGGAGGCCGAGGCTGCCCTGGATCCTGTTGGGGGCTCTCAACCATTTGAGATGAGATTGCTTTGGGAGCAAGAAGGCCAAGTTGTGAGTGTCATCCTGTCCTTTGGCTTTTTATTGGGACTGTTCTGGAATGTGATGTCAGCAGGAGTTACTGGGCGAGCCCCTGCTCTGGTCTGGGGAACAAACTCCTGGACATGCTGATAGGACTCAGGTAGCCTTCCTTTTTTTTCTTCTCCTCTGTGCTCAGAGTATGGCCTTGGGATAGCACAGTGAGAATGCTATCTCCAGAGCTGGGGTGGTCACTGAGTGGTGAGAGGATACTGATGCCTACTGAGACAACAGGGCCCACCTTAGTTCAGAAGCCTAGAATGATGAATGGCTAACTCCCAGGCCATCTCATTTGAAGCAGGCTACACACCTGCTTAATAGAGATGAAAACATATTGGAATCTGGGCCCTACATAACCTTAACCTGCAGACAGGCTTACTTCATGACACCCATAGCATATCCTGGTACCCCTGGGGCTATTTCTGGACTCCTAGGACTTTTCCTCAACTGGCTACAACTTGGTCCCTTCCTAATACTGACACTTATAGTAGCCCTATGACAAGAAAAATAAAAAGCACCTTTGAGCATGCTGAGTTCAGAACTGCCTTGTCATCAAGGACTTCCCTCAGTGCACTTGACAACATATGGGATGTCCCTTAGCGCAAATGCCTCCTGCTGTATTACTTGAGAGGGGACCATGTCACTAACCCAAGGGTTAAGTCATATTCATACGAAACAGTACCAGAAGGAATATTTTGCACTTTAACTCTTACTTTATATCATGTGCGTGCACACGTGTACACACACACACGTTACTTTCTCTTTAAATTTGTTTTTCTTTCTATACCGTAGTTCACACTCTTGCTATCCTACTTACTTGTCTTATATATTTGTCTCTGCGTGTATGTGTATTTGTGCTCCTCTGTTTCTTTTAAATTCCTTTGCATTCTCCCCCTTCCCCCCCCCTTCTTTTGTCTGTTTATCTTATTCCCTGTCCCCTGAAAATGTTGGTTTTGGCCAGTCATTTGCTGTGGTGTTTGCCTCCGTGCCTGTGCTGAGCAGCAGAACTGGCTGCCTGCTGACAAGTCTATGGCACAACAAGTGCAAAATTCCACAGCATCTGCCTCCCCAGGGGCGAGCTCTGGAATTATAGAATAACAGAGTGAAAGATGACAGGAACAGAGTTTTAGGTGTCTTTCGGCTGCTTTGTATTTACTTTTCTTTTGTATTCTTTATGGAATTATTTATAGTGTTAAAACACTTTTACAGATTTACATCATCTTAGTCACACAACTAGTATGTGAGGATACCCAGAGTAAGCATTTTCCCTGTTTTGTAGAAAAGGTACTTGAGGCTCAGACTATTGAGGTGACTTGCCCATGAGCACGCCCATAAAGTGATGGAACCTGGGACCCAGATCTCTTAGACTCTTGGTCTAGTATATGATTTTTGCCTTATGGGAGAGGGCTGAGGGGGATGACAGCCATTCTGGGCTGCACTTTGTGTACCTTTCTATGTTGTTCTGCAAATAAGTCTGTAGACAATGCTCTGGGCAGGCATACAGGAAACCTAGGTTTTAACTATTTTTTTTCATTCATTCATTTAGTGATTTAACACCAATATATTAATTCCTACTAAATTCTAGGGGAGGGGCAGTGCAAAGTGCAGGGGATATCAAGATTAACAAGATACTGTCACCCCCTTCAAGTAGATCCACTTACGGTATAGTAAGAGAGAGAAGTGAGGAAACAATATGGTGCAATAAAGTGTTATACATGCCATAATAGACGTTTTTCCAGGCATGGTGGAGGCATCCAAAACTGGCCATTTCCACTTGGGCAAAGGGGTAGGGTGTGGAAAACTAGGAGTTTGATGTGCCTAAACGTGAGATATAGGACTGGTGTGGAGGGAAAAACAGTATAAGACGATGAAAGGAAAAATAGGTAGGGACCAGATCACGGGGGGTGGGGTGGGGGTGGGGTCTTGTCAACCATGCCAGTGAATTTGCACTTTATTCTGTAGATAGTGGGGAGTTTCAAACATGATCAGTTTTGTGTTTTAGAAAGATGTTGGAAGATGAGAGGATGGACTGGAACTGGGTTAAAACTGAAGGCAGAAAGAGGATTTAAGAGTCTGTTTTAATAGTCTTGGTGAAAGAGAAGATCTGAACCAAGGACATAGTAGTAGCAGTGGGGAGAGTGTGGCGGGGGACAGGTCTGAGATGTTAGTAAGTAGAATTCAGAGGACTTAGTCATCAAGTAGATCCGTGTGTTTGGGGAGGAGTCTGGATCCAGATACTTGAAGAAGCGGGGAAGAAACCTGACCTTTTCTCCTCTCTGTAGAAGGAATTGGGAATACATGCAGCAATAAAAGCAGGGGTGAAGGAAGCACAAAGCAGCATAGGGATGAGACCATGTAAGAAGACACCTAGCTCAGCTGGATGGGAAAGAGAGGGCTCTCCAGTCTAAGGCCAACCCTTTTAGGTGGGCATCGGATCTGCTCAAGGATGTCGCTCCTGCATTTTTGCTCTCTGTGTCCTGCGTTGACAACTTTTCCCTGTCTACTGGATCATTCCAGTTATCATTTTAGCATGCTTTAATATCTCCTAGCTCAAATTAACAGGCAAAATGCTTCTGTTACGCCACATTTCCCTCCAACTACCACCCCATTTCCTTGTTCCTTTTTTAGGAAAACTCTTTGCAGGATTTGTCTGAACTCTTTGTCTCCTGTTCCTCTCCTCTCATTTTCTTGAATTCCTTCCAGTCAGGTTTTGTTTGCTTCCTACCTGCCCACAAAAACCTCTCTTCTCAAGGTCACAGTGACCTCCATGTTGCCAAATCTTAATCATCGTTTCTTAGTCTCTCTCTTACTCAGTGGTGGGCAGATTTGACTCAATTGATCACTCCCTATTTCTTGGATGTCTCAGGACATCACTTCATGGTTTTCTTCTTTTTCACTAAATGCCTTTCTCCGTCAGTTTCCTTTGTTGGTTCCTCCACCTCATCCTGACCTCAAAATACTGGAATGTCTCAGGGTTTAGTCCTTGGACTTCTTCTCTAGCTACACTTACACCCTAGATGATCTCATCTAGTCAAACAGTTCTAAATAATATATATACATACATACTATTAACATACTATTAATGACTTTCAAATTGAAATATATAACCTGAAATCCATTCTACCAGGTACTCAGGCCAAAAATCTTGATATAATCTTTGAATTCTCTTTGTCTCTCAGACCCTCATCCAGTGCATCAGCCCTCAAAATAGGTCCACATCTACTGCTCCCATTCTAATCTGAGCCATCATAATCTCATCTTGATTGTTGCAGTGACCTTCTAAATAGTCTCCCTGCTGCCACCCTTGCACCCTCACCCTTCATTCTCTGATGTAAGATCGTGTCACTCTTCTGCTCACACCCCTTCAAGAGCTTCCTTTTCTTGAGTAGAAGGCCAAGTCTTAATTAGTGGCCCAAGGGGTCCTCTATGTGGCCCCTTGTGCCTCTCTGACTAATCTCCCATCCACTCCTCTTCTCACTGCACTCTGGCCACACTGGCCTTCTTGTTGCTCCTGGAATACAGTAAGTATGCAGTTGTCTTGAGCCTTTGCCCTCCTGCTGCCTGGAACATTCTTCCCTTGGATAAACACATTGCTCACTTCCTTCAGGTTATGTTCACATGTTCCCGTAGTAGAGGGTCCTTCCCTGATCTTCCTATGTAAAACAGCGACTCATCCCTGCTATTAATTGCATATCCTTTTACCCACCATCATTGTTCTTAATTGGCCCCATAATCATCTCACATAGTTGGTTTGTTTATTGTCTGCTCACTCTTAACAAATAAAGCAACAGTATGTCCCTCCACCAGAATATAACCTATAGAAAAAGGGACTTTGTCTACTTTTAGTGTGTGCTGATCCTTATGCCTAAAATAGTACCTGGAATATACTTGGTGCTCAATATTTGTTGGTCAAACGGATGAAGAGCCAAGGTGTATCTCCAGCCTGGTGTGGCTGACACACTGTAGTTTGGATGATAAGTGGCTTCCTTTGTTCAGGTTCAGAGAAGGTTAACAAAGAGCTGTCCTGGGAGAAGTCCTGAAGGAGTGAAGCTGGAGACTCAGTGGCAGGGTGGGAGACTGACCCAAAAGAAGGCTTTGCTCAAGTAATTGGTTCCTGAGATAGCCTGGATCTGGGCATTCACATTCTTTTGGCCATGGTTTCCTCTTGTCCATTGTGGGAATGTGGAGATTGTCTTACTTTCACTCCCAATCTCAGTTTGAGGAACTAGGAAATAACTAGAGAAAGTGAAACTGAAGTCCAAGAGCAGGAGATGCCACTTGCTGTGTAAACACATTGTCACAAAGAACCAAGCATCCTGATGCCTGGCCCCCAGTGTGTCCGTCCTTAAGCCTCCCTGTTCTCTAGGTGAAATATTCTCCTGAACCCTCCTTCAATGTGGGAGCAAAGACTGATGGAGGCTGATTATTGGGATTTCAGAACGAGCTGTGTTTCCAGGGAGTGCTACCGTAAGAGTATCAGAGCCTGTGCTAGTGAGAGAGAGATCCAGTCCAAATGGCAGGGATGCTGGTCTGTGGGGAAGTAGAGAGGAGAAGCACGGGGATAGAGGGCCCCAGGCAGTGGTCCTGCACTGGGGTGGAGGTGAGCCAATTATACGCAAGCTTGGCCTTTCCCACCTGCTTCATTTTACTACTACAGTGTAGCAAACTGTTCTAAAACTTAGTGCCTTAATACAGTTTATTATTTCTCAAATTTATAAAGGTTTGCTGGGCAGTCCCTCTGCTGGTTTTCCCTGGGCTCACTCATGTATGTAGCTGGGCTCAGGTGGGCCCAAGATGGCCACACTCATGTATTAGGCAGTTGGTGGCTGGCTGTTGGCTGAGGTGCCTCAGCTATGCTCCACATGGCCTCTCATACTCTAAAAGACTAGACTGGCTTCCTTATGTGACAGGCTCAGGGAAGCATTCTAAGTGGGTAGAGGGAGAAATTGCAAGGCCTCTTGAGCCCTCAGGTGTAGAACTTGGACAACTTAATTCCCACCACATTCTGTTGGTTAAAGCAAATCACAAGGTCAATCCAGATTCAAGGGCAGAGAAGTAGACTCCACCTTCTTTTCTTTCTTTATGATGGGCTGCAAAGAATTCATGGCCATATCTAACTTATTCCCCCTACCCTAATAATATTTAGAATCCAAGGACAGAGGTAAACTGACAGAGCTTCCCAGGTGACTATTCTGAATAGTAACTCCCATATTAATATTGGTAATTATCAAGCTAAGATTGAACACTGTGTATTAGACACTAAGCTCAACGCTTGACATCTATTATCTCTATATCTCACAACAATCCTCTGACATATTTGTTCTTTTAACCCTTGTTTTATAGTTAAGGAAACTGAAACGTAGAGAGAGAAAGTTACTTGCTCAAAGTCATGTAGCTGGTAAGTGGCTACACTAAAACTTGAACCCTAAGGCCATGATCTCACTCTCTATTGAGAATGACTGGCCTAGCATAACCTAGTGAAGAACAATCCTAATGAAAATTAACATTTCACATCTATGGTCTCATTTGCCCATAATGACAATCCTGTGATGAAGTTAGAACAGTTTTGAGGAAATGAAAATGGATGCTCAGAGAGTGAGTAGCTTTACCCATGATCACATTCCTAATAAGAAGTAGAATCAGAAACATGGAGAGATAGCAGTGAATTCCACCCTCAAGTGAGAATGTCAGCCCCATGATGGCAGGGAGCAAGTGAATGCTGCCTTCTCTGTGATGAACCCAGGGATGCCTGGGCTATAGGTCGGCGTAGGCAGGTCCCTCTTTCTGTCCCAAGATGCTGGAGTGCATTGGGCCTGGCCTATGTGGAGAGGCTGAGCAAGGGCAGCATTTGTAGCCGTGGCCCCAGATCAGCAATGATAACAAAGAGAGGATGTTAAAAGGAAAAGGTCAGTCTGCTCTCTGTTTTATCCTTCACAAGAGGAGGGAAATGAAACCTCAGTAGCAGGCTAGGCATTGAGAGAAATTTCTTAACCTGTGAGGATTTGTCCGTGCTGGAACCACTAAGGGAAGTTATAGAATCAATCTTTCTTTAAGCATGCTGGAATTACCAGAGATCCTCAGCCATTGTTCAGTCCCACCTAGAAATTTCTTAACCTGTGAGGATTTGTCCGTGCTGGAACCACTAAGGGAAGTTATAGAATCATTCTTTCTTTAAGCATGCTGGAATTACCAGAGATCCTCAACCATTGTTCAGTCCCACCTGTGGGAGCCATGCCCTACACTCCCATAAGTAACAGTGGTTCCACGGACAAGAGAGTTCTTACCTTGGGGATTGGGAAGATACATCCCCAGGGGAGCACGTATTAAAATGTCTGGAGGAGTGAGACCATGAATAGTTCTAAAAGGCACCCCAAGAGATTCTGAGTCTCATTAGGTGCCTGTAATCTGCCATTACAATTTAAGCCTCATGAGGACATAAATTATTGTCTGTTTACTCTTATATCCAACACCTAGAACAGGGCCTAGCACATAGGAGGTGCTCACTAAGTGCTTGTTGAGTGAGTAAGCAAATGATATGGTCCTCTCTTAAATGCATCTTCTCTTACCTCCAGTTGAGAATAACTGAAATAGAGTTTTTTTGTGTAGCCCAGGCACTCATTTGTTTAGGGGGCTGGACTGATGACCTTTTGCATCTATGGTTGTGTAAGATAAATGAGAGGCCTAAGGCCTCTGTCAATTGTGAGTAGGTTGGGATCTCCCCAGGCTTGAGCCTGGCACATTGCCCTGCTGCTGCCTACCCTAGGGAGGGCTGAGGCTTACTCTGTTCACACCTCCTCACTGAGCAGAGTCTCTTTGGTCATTGGCTTGGCCGGGCACGGAATATCTCTCATCTGTGTCCATGTACATGTGGGATGGCTCTTGCTTGACTTGCCCTTTTAAAAACAACTTAAGTATGTTGAGGTTTCCTGTTGACTGAGGGCAGCCAGGGGCTATGACCCAACAGGGAATTGTCGGCCAATCCCTGACTCATTCTAACTCCAGTTTTCTCTGTGTGAGCAGGCAGTGACAGCAGCCTGGCTCAGGGGTAGCTTGCTGCTTTCTTGTAGATGGCATGGCACTCTAGAGCCTGCAAGGCTGGACAGCCCAGCTTTGAGGGCCATGGCATTAGGGTCAGGTAGGCCTTTCTAGCATGTAGCATTGGCAAAATCCTGCTGTCTTTGAACTGAAACTGTTTGGAAAGAATTCTGAAAGTTGACAGTGATTACCCTGTAGACAACTAGAAAGGTGTGTGAAGGAGTATTCTCATGGTTCTCTTCAATATGCTCGACCTTTACCTTTTCCTTTCTTTTTTTTTGTCCATCGTTTACTGAGCACCTTCCACCTACTGACTGTGTGTCTCTTGGCCTAGAAGAAATCATGGTCTGATAGGGAAGACCAAGTACAAATGTTCTAGACAGAGGTGTGTGCAATGCTGCGGAGGTTTCTGTTAAGCTATGTCTGGGGGCCCAGGCGGTTGACAAAGATGTCAGAGGCTACTGCTTCCTCTTTAGAGAGGCAGTATAGTTCATGAATAAGTTCATGTCCTGGCTTCAACACCTACCAGCTGAGTGACCTTGCATGAGATATTTACCTTCCTATGCCTTAATGTTTTTCATTTGTAAAATGCACATATTAATACAAAATAGTAACCTCATAGAATTTTTGTGAAGATTAAATGAGTTAATATATGTAAAAATGTTTACTTAGAACCGTTCCTGGTATTTGCTAAGATCTGTATATGGATTTTGAATTGGGAAATGGCTGATGCTTATCAGATGTGGTGCTACCACTGGAGAGTGGGGCTGCCTAGGGAGTTGGTCTCTCGTTCCCATTACCCTCGTCACTGAGAGAGCAGAAAGGACTCTTTCTTGAGTGCCCCTCCTGACCTTTTTGAGGCCCTCAGTGATCCTAATTCTGGTCAAGACCCAAGCTGAGGAAATAGGATCTTGTGTCCAATAGTAGAAGTCTCAGGGGAGGCCTGGGCTTGTTAAGGGGAAAGATCAAAGGGCTTGAGTGTATGTATTTGTGGCTACTTCAGGAAGCTAGAGCTGCCTGTGTCAGTTGATCATTAATATCTCTTCTCCACTCCACATTCACTGGATTCACATTGGTAGCTCAGGTACAATAGGAACATTTGTTCTGCGGAAATTGGCAAATGTTACGAATCTATACTTTCTCCCCCAGAGAGCTAGTTGTTAAACATGTAGCAATACACCAGTGGTCTTATTGTTCTCTTGTTGGCAGATGTAGACTCTTGGGATGCTCTAGCCTATCACAGAACAGGCTTCTGTTCCAGACATTACTCAGGGTCTCTAGGGATAAGTTGGGCAAGGAGCCCTGTTGAATTTGGCCTGCTGTGGTTAAGGAGTGTTTCTTTCCTTGAGGACCACCTCAAAGATGTATTAGTCGGATAGAGTTCTTTTTAGCTTGAGAGTCCTACAGGAAAGAGATGCTGAGCTCTCTAAGAATAAGACGTGAAGCCTCTGGTTGTTAGGCCACTCACTACTATTTTCTTTTTCTTTTTGCTCCTAGGTCTCAGTCAGTCTCTCCACCTCCAGTTCTCTCCCCACCAAGGAGTCCCATCTATCCCCTCAGTGATAGTGAAACCTCAGCCTGCAGGTATCCCAGTCATTCCAGCTCCCGGGTGCTCCTCAAGGACTGGCAACCCCGTGATTCTTCACCCCCAAATCCTCAAGATCCTTCTCCAGATACTTCACCACCCATCTGTCCCCTCAAAGCCACCAGTTTTGGTTATTTGGAGAGAAGCCCTTCAGTGTGTAAGAGAGAGGACCAGAAGGAGAACATACAAGACGCAGCCCAGGATGTAGAGGGAGTAGCTGCTTGCCTCCCCCCTGCTCAGAGCACTCCATTCCTAGGGCCAGCAGCTGGCCCACGGAGCATTTTGCTGACCCGCACAGGCACCCGTGCCCACAGCCTGGGCATCCGGGAGAAGATTTCAGCATGGGAAGGTCGCCGAGAGGCTTCGCCCAGGATGAGCATGTGTGGAGAGAAGCGGGAGGCCTCTGGGGGCGAGTGGGTGGTCAGTGAGGGCTGCCCCAGTGTGGGCTGTCCCATCGTGGTGCCATCCCCTTGCAGCTCAGAAAAGACCTTTGATTTCAAGGGCCTCCGGAGAATGAGCAGGACCTTCTCCGAGTGTTCCTACCCTGAGACCGAGGAGGAGGGAGAGGCACTCCCTGTCCGGGACTCTTTCTACCGGCTGGAGAAACGGCCAGGCCGGAGTGAGCCCAGTGCCTTCCTTAGGGGACATGGCAGCAGGAAAGAGAGCTCAGCAGTGCTGAGCCGGATCCAGAAAATTGAACAGGCTCTGAAGGAGCAGCCAGGCCGGGGACTCCCCCAGCTCCCCAGCAGCTGCTACAGTGTAGACCGAGGGAGAAGGAAGACTGGAACCTTGGGTACCTTGGAGGAGCCAACAGGGAGCTCAAGTGTGAGCACTGGCAGCCGGGCAGTAGGAGTGGCTGGCATTGGGGGGGAGGCGGGTCCACCCCCGGAGAGGGAAGGCAGTGGCTCCACTAAGCCAGGGACCCTAGGAAATAGCCCTAGCTCCCAGCTGCTGCCATCAAAGAGCTCCCTTGATCCCGCTGTGAACCCTGTCCCCAAACCCAAGCGCACCTTTGAATATGAGGCTGACAAGAACCCCAAGAGTAAGCCAAGCAATGGTCTACCTCCTTCGCCCACACCTGCTGCTCCACCCCCCTTGCCCTCTACCCCAGCCCCACCAGTCACCCGGAGACCCAAGAAGGACATGCGTGGTCATCGCAAGTCCCAGAGCAGGTAATGCATGCCCCTCCAGTGTCCTGTAGCTGGGCACAATGGCTTTCTTTTAAGTGGAGGATGCAGAAGCAGATTGTAGTGTGGGATGCAGTCAGTAGTACTTTATAAGCTCTGAAGCTCTGAGTAATTGTTAGGTGGTAGTTGTAGTAGTGAAAAACGAGATCATTGTTCTGCTCCTGCAGGATACATGAACATGATTGGGAAGGTGAAAGCTCTTCTTCCCAATGCTGTGTACTGAAGATGTTAACTGGATTTGGCCTTTGGGATAGAGCTGGGCTGTGTCTTGAGTCGTGTTGGAGCTTCCTCAGTCCTTCATGGGAAGGTCAGAGCCACCTTTCTTTTAGGTAGAGTGAGTAGTCCCTTGAGGACTAGTAGAATCTTAGCCTCACTGTTACATGAAGTTCCAGCAATAAAATTTATTTCTTTGAGTGAAGCATTATCTGAATATTGCATCTTATCATTAATACAGTAGTGTCAACAAATTTAACATAATTCCCTCTTTCCTGAGGGCCTCCTGGCCATAGGAACCCTGGGCCTGAATCAAGAGGGGATTCTTGGATCCTGAAAAGGGAGACTAATGGAAAAAGGGGTGATAGAACTTATAATATACTAGTGGCCATGCCTAAGAACTACCTGTTCTGAGGCTAACATTGGTTTCCTAGTCAGTCTCAGCATTTTTGACCTTCAGCTACCAGGGCCATTCTCCATAGTGACTTGGGTGCTAGAGCTGCTAGAGTTGGTAAAAGCTGACAGGCATCTTATCCTCTGAATTAGGGTAGGCTGGGAGCCAGCTTTCTTTGGAAGACCTGTCCTGCCCCTTAATGCCTGTCTCATTTAACCCAAAGTCAGATAGGCATTCAGGTTTGTCTCACTTCTGGGTATTCTTTAGTCTTTTCACATACTTCAGGCTTCATCTAACATATTCCATCTCATACATAAACTTTTGTGCATGTGCAGAGAGGGAAAAAAATCAAAAAGATTCACACTTATGAGCCAGAACAGTCCTTGGCTGCATGTGCAGAGAGGGAAAAAAATCAAAAAGATTCACACTTATGAGCCAGAACAGTCCTTGGCTAAGGGTAATCCCATGTTTTAGCCCACCCCAAAATGTTACTGTCTCTTTATTTCTTTAGCAGCCTAAGGGTAATCCCATGTTTTAGCCCACCCCAAAATGTTACTGTCTCTTTATTTCTTTAGCAGAAAGTGTGCCAAGAGTGTTTGCTTTGTCTTTATTCATTCATTTCTATAAACACCTATCCAGAACCTGCTGTGCACCAAGGAGACACAGGCAAATAAGAACAGGGTTTGACATGTTTCTTCCATTCAGGGACTTCATGGTCTGGATAGATACTGTGGTATGTGCCACGACCTGTATTAGTGCAGGACACTGCAGAGACCCAGAGGACGGGCATCTGGGGAGTGACAAAGATTCCTTATAGAGAGAATTGCTGAGGTAAATTTAGAAGAGGAAAAAGCAGTTAGTTAGGTGACCAAAGGGAGTAGGGGGAGAGCTCATCAGCCTGAAGGCCTTACACATATTCCCATACACATTACCTTTATATATAATATATAAGCACAGATACCATCATATGTGGAGTCACTTCATGTAAGAATTAACTTAGCAAGTTTAAATCTGTGCTCCTGGAGAAAAAGAAACAGCTCAAAAAGTACGGGTTGTTCTGTTTGCCTTTCCACGCAATGAGCATATTCCCTTGAAGAGTGTGAGATGGTAAGTTTGTATCTGTTGTGCCAGGTGTGATTCTTAAATTTAATAGACTTAAAAAAAAATTTTTTTTTAAAGAATGCAAGCCAAATTTTTTTTTCTAGTATCCACAAAAGAAAAAGAAATCTGTTTTAAAAATCTTGGAGAGAAACTGACTACGTTAGTCTTAACGAGAGACAGTATGTGGGTCCTCAATGTGGTCCTTTCCTGGGGGATTTTCAAGGATAATTTGACTGAGCTTGATTTGTGTCTTAATTGCTGATTTGAGAACTACCTGTCTAAGATATTGAGTCTATAGTATATGTCAATGAAAACTTGGTCTTCGCAGTCCATGGGCCAACATTTGGGAACCACTGTGCTCAGTCACTGGATATTTAACTAGTGAGAAGTTTGGGTCAAAGACAAATTTGGTAGTCATCAGGGTACAAATGGTATATGTATGGTGATGACTGATGGATATTTGGCCCATAGAAAGAGCAGAGCAAGGAAGAGAGTCCCCAAGACAGAACTCTGACAGACCCTG
>NW_007726455.1:132307-156257 GCF_000696425.1 Galeopterus variegatus | reverse complement strand
ATAAAGGTAATGGGAAGAGAGTGCCAATATGAAGAGTATTTGGTTGCATTGAGTGCCACAGAAGGGCCAGGAAAGCTAAGAAGATGTGGCCTTCAGGACACTTTAAGTCCTTGCCTTGCATGCCAGTACTCCCAGGAAGAGTTGTTCAGTAGACAAGAGAGAAAGAACTTCATTGGCTGAAAGGCCTGATGGTACACAAAAGAAGAAGGAGGTATTAATGGGTGAGAGGAGAGATTCAGGCAGTGCCTATCCTTCTCTCCCTCTCCAGAAGCCTGTTGGGACCTGCCTTGGAGAGGAAGAGGATGCAGCTGGGGTCATGTCTTAGATGAGGCAAGCACCTCTCTGATAATGGAGAGAGGACTGGACTCAGGGCATCTTAGTAGCAAACAAGCCATGGTCTTGAAATTCTACAGTACAGTGGTGGGTTATTTGGGGAATGGAAAGAAGCAGGCCACTAGCTGAAGGGACACTGGGTCTTAGAAGTAGCTTCTAGCTGCAAATTGTCCTCCTAGCTTCACCTCAGAAGTGGTCTCATTTGTTTTGATGGCTCAGCCCTTTCTGTTTCAACACACCACCCAACACAACCCCCCTGATAGCCCTGAGCATGACCCTTCCAGTGTTGAGCCCTTACCATCTGCTTAGTGCAGGAGCAGGAGTCCTAGCTAGGATGCACACGTGGATGTGAGACTCCAGAGGCAGATCAAGCACTCAGTTCCTGTGGTAATGGCAGACACTTCTCAAGAAGGATGTTCTGAAGGGCTTGGAGGCCAAAATTGTGGTTAAAAACTCAGACCCTGGAGTCAGCCTGGAATTGTGGTTAAAAGCTCAGTCCCTGGAGTCAGCCTGGGTGAATCCTGCCTCTGTCACTTCAATCTCCTCGTTTGTAAAATGGCAGAATACCTGGTAGCACTGTTGTAAAAAGTAACGAGATACACATGTAAAGGTGCCTTTGACACAGCACCTGACAGATGGCATGCTTTTAAGCTATAGTAGTTGTTACATAATACTGGTATTATTAGGGATAAGGCACCCCTGAAGTATGTTGGGGCCTTTTAGACCATCTGTCTCTTTATTTGGATGGTAAGTTTGGATCCATGTTGTTGCCCATGGCCATTCCCCAGCAAGGCAGCAAGATCTGGTTCAGCCAGAATGACTCTTGCTCTTGTTATCCACAGAAAATCCTTTGAGTTTGAGGATGCATCCAGCCTCCAGTCCCTGTACCCCTCTTCTCCCACTGAGAATGGTACTGAGAGCCAACCCAAGTTTGGATCCAAAAGCACTTTAGAAGAGAATGCTTATGAAGATATTGTGGGTAAGCAGTGGCAAGAGTTGGCGGGCTGGGTCATCTCTGGGGGCTGCAGAAGAACTGGAACAGGAAGAGACACTCACGGGTTTACCTCATTCACTGTGGCCAGACTTGGTCCCACCTTTTGGAGCTCCTCCTGAAAGCGGGCATCAGAGGAAGCATCTTAGCAAAGACAGAGAAGCTGAGTGATTAAAGCCTGGCCCTTGAATGAACTGAAATCCAAAAGCTTTAAAAAAAAAAAATGTGGAAGGCTTTAGAGTCCAATAGGTGCGCTTCCTTAGCTATGTGTCCTTAGGCAAATCACTTAACTTTTTTTTTTTTTTGATCGGTAAGGGGATTGCAACCCTCGGCATGGTGTGGTCTGCACCGCGCTCAGCCAGCGAGCGCACCGGCCATCCCTATGTAGGATCCGAACCTGCGGCCTCAGCGCTACCAGCGCTGCACCCTCCCGAGTGAGCCACGGGCCGGCCCTCAAATCACTTAACTTTTGTGGGGACTGTTTTTCTCTTATAAAATGATGATGATGATGTGATGATACTAACAACAACAGTAGTAGTAAAACCTTGTAAGGTTATTGTTAGGATTAAATGAGATAAGAATAAGATGCCAGTGGATTCTGTGTCTGGTGAGGGTCCATTTCCTGGTTTAAAGATGGCTGTCTTTTTTGCTGTGTCCTCACGTGGTGGAAGAGGTGAGGAAGTTCTCTGAGGTCCCTTTCACAAGGGCTCTAATCTTGGTCCTCATTTTCTCCCAAAGGCCCCACCTGCACGTACCAGCACATTGGAGATTAGGTTTCAACATTTTGGGGAAGACACAAACAAGCTAACGAGTTGCATAGCCCCAGTTTCATAGATGCTGGCAGAAGACACAAGACTCCTGGGTCACAAGGAACTTTATCACTCACAGCACAGCAGGCAGTATGAGCTTCATGTTTATACAGGTTCCCCTTGCTCACAAGGCCTCTGGCTTTATTGTAGAAGTACAGATAGAAGCTGCACACACTTCGGGCCGGCCCGGTGGTGCACTGGAGAGTGCGCCGCTTGGGAGCGCAGTGGCGCTCCTGCCGAGGGTTCAGATCCCATGTGGAGACCGGTTCCCGCTCACTGGCTGAGCGTGGTGCGGGTGCGACACCGAGGGTTGCGATCCCGTTGCCGGTCCCCGGTACGGGCGCGACACCGAGGGTTGCGATCCCGTTACCGGTCAGTAAAAAAGACAAAAAGGAAAAAAAAAAAAAGAAGCTGCACACACTTCAAGTCTGTTTCTGTTGCATATAACAGAATACCTGAAACTGGGTAATTTATAAAGGAATAACATTTATTTTTTACAGTTTTGGAGGCTGGGAAATCCAGAGTCCAGGGAGCACATCTGATGAGGGTCTTTTCTTTGGTGGTGACTCTCCACAGCAATGCAGGATGTCATATGGCAAATGGGCCGAGCAAGAGAGAGCTAACCTCCTTACTTGCTCTCCTTTTAAAGCCATCAGAACCATGTCCATTAATTCATGAATGGATTAACCCATTCACAAGAGCAAGGCCTCACAATCTAATCACTTCTTAAAGGCACCTTTTAATTACCATAATTGGTTTCCCACCCTCTTTGTAACTGTTACAATGGAGGTCAAGCTTCAGTGAGTTTTGGGGGGACATTCAATCCACAGCAGTCTGTGTCCCAGCAGAGGAGCCTGAGCTTAGAAAAACCTGTCTTTTCAGGAGCTGCTAGCAAACCTGCCCAACCTTTGCCCTGTAAGGAGGCATTATCATTCTGGTCAAAAAACAATTCTGCCTCTGCCCTGGAAGGAGACACTATCTCTTTCTTCCAAGGCTGTTTGCTATATGAATGTCCTTGAAAATACAGTCTGGAGCTGTCAATTCCTCTTGCTCAGAAGAAGGACGGAAATGCAAGACTCTAGAGAATTGTCTTCCAGCAAGTGAGAGGATGTGTTGGCAAACTTGAGTTCAAGGGTCAACAAAAAATGGATGGTCCAGCCTGGGTTGGGTTTATTTTTTGTCATTCATTTTAATTCTGCCCTCATCCTCTTTAATGGAGCCTCTAGTTCTGCTCAAATAATATGTGTGTGTCTCAGTGTAGTTCAATGAAGAGGAGAGAAGCAGTGAGCTGTTTGCTGGCGTGCTCTCTCTGCCCATGTCTTCTCTCTGTCTCTGTCTTAGGCCTTGAAGCTGGAGAACATAGTCTTAATTAACACATTAGAGAAGTGGCCCAGTAGAGAGAAACCTCCAGATTCTCAGAAGAATGGAATCTTTTGAAGAGAGGACCATGTATTCCTTCATTAGATCGTAGCCATTCGTTTCATAGTTTTCGCCTTCTGTCTTTCTGGACCAGCATTTCTGGGGAAACAGCAGCCATTCTCAGACCCACAGAGAGACTGTTTCCTAGGAGCAGAGCGTATAGTATGTAGCCATGCAAAACTGGGTCATAGCAGGAAGACCACGGGAGCGAGATCCCTAGGACAGCAGAAGAGTTTGAAGAGCGGGGCTTTTTCCCTTACCACTGAGGAAAAGACAGTTTTTTACCCGGAGCTGAGGTCAGGAGCTGTGAGGATCAGAGCTAAAGACCCAGAAGCTAGGTGAGCAGTTGATGAAGATACCCAACTCCAACTTTACCCTGTACAGCCCTTACCCCTAGCTTCAGCACTTACCCCTAGGCTCATCCATCCAAGAAGCATCCAGTCTGCTTCTATATTTTCTTGCCTCCTCGTGTAATATTCCAGAGTGGAAGAAAGTCTTCCTCTCTAGTGAGTGAAGAGGCATCTCTGTTGTCCTGTCCCCCTCCCATCCCAACCTCACCTGCCTCCCCACTTCTCTTGCAGGGTACATTCCAGTTTCCCCTGGTTTGGCAGAAACTGTAATGTGACATTACTATCCAGGGCCCTTGGGAGCACCAAGTGTGGCTGCTTCAGTGGGCAGAGAGGTCTGTAGTTTTCTGCTCTTCCCCCAATACAGCAGGCACTGGCAATGCTGTAGTCCTAAATGTTCTCTAATCTTTGACAAGGCTTGGGCAGCTTCTGTGCCATGTAGGGAAAGTCTTTCAGGTGGGGGTATGTTCTTGTATCGACTGAACTGAAATTAAGAGAAAGAGACAGCTTCAACCACTTCTCCCTGTCCAGAGTTCCAAGATCTCAGACTCTGTTTAGGATTGTTTTGGGGTAATGAGTGGGAGGAAGAATTTTGGAGGCATTGTCCTGGGCAACAGAGTTGTTCCCTGGGCCTTCTTAAGTCAGGTTAGAGAAAAGGGGAAGCAGGCGGCAAGTATATCTGGGCCTCTGCCTCCTCATTAGAGAGGACTTGCTTTTACTTTAGGTTATTGCATGAGAAGGCAAGAAAATGTAGGAGCAGCTTGGTTGCTTCTTGGACGGATAAGTGAGAGCCAGGGGTAAGGATTATACAGGACAAAGTTGGAGTTGGGGCATCTTCCTTAACTGCTCACCTAGCTTCTGGATCCTTGGAGCTTTGTGTATCAAGTAGCAGAAAGAGAAAAGGGAGGCGGGGTGTAGGAGAAAGGGCAGGGAGTGACCAAAGCACCTGTTCTGGAGTATACTACATTGTAGATTTGGGTTTTGCTTTGACCTTGCGGGGTGGGTGTTGGGGTGGGTTTCAAGAGTCTATAGTTAGGACAATGCCCTGGGCATGTTTTTCCACCTTTGTATTCCCCATAGCAGCTAGTCTGAATTTCTAGACCTGATAAGGGAGGCCAGAGGGAAATAGAAGGGAGAATATTCTTTCTGTTAGGTTCCATGGGTTTATCCCTTTCTCATTCCCTGGCAACAGGTCCAAGAATTTGGAGCCCCTCTGGAGGCTTCAGGGGTCTCTTGTTGCTGAACTCTGAATGTCAGTTTAACACTTTGCCTAGGATTGCCAGTGGCTCTGACTTCTCAGGAGCCCTCTCTCTGGTCTTGGCCCAGCCTGTGCTCTGTGAGATTAGGGTTGTTTCTGATTCAGGATGGATTATTCAGCTCTTGTGCTGCCTCACTTCCCACAGGAACAAACAGGTCTTTGTTCTGGATGTGTGATAATGGGGCGCTGGGGGAGGCAGAGAACACCCCTGCTAAATATTCATCTTGGGTACCAGCTGATTAGACTGGAGTTTCTGGTCTGTTGGAGGTTGAGGGCCAGTTGGGCAAGAGACTAACATGTCTTCTCTGTGAGTAGTGGATTTGAACTTCGGCGAGTTTGCTGGCCTCCTGCCAGCACCAGGCGGTATGCCTAGGGAACAGGGGTGGTATCCTCCCACACAGGCTGAGGTTTATCCTGCTAATTTGCAATAGAGGGGCTCGAAAAGAAAGTCGCTGCTCTGCTGCTTCCTGGGGCTGTTAATTTTTGCCTGCCAATTTGACATCTACCCTTGGAAGTTGCTGCTATTCTGCAAAGCTTTATAATTGTTTGCATTCTGGACCTGACACTTAAAAATGCACCCAAGGAAGCAGCTTGTTAGGGGAGTTATGTGGAGTGGCCTCGGCGCCTGACCAAGGAGCTGCATTCCTTCAGAGATTCCCATTCCCATCATCTAGCTAGGGCTGAGGGAGAGTTTCCAGGAACTTCAGTGGGATGTGAGCTGGGGACAGGGCCAGTCGGCCTGTACTGCCAAGCTTTTTGAACCTCCACTCTTTCTGCCTTCTTCTCTCATTTGCCCCCAAGCTGGGAAACAGTAAGGAACAGAGGGCACCTACCAGGATGGAAGTTGCAGCAGGAAAAAAGCAGCCAAGAGGTGCAGCCCAGGGAAAGGTGCTGGGGCTGTTGGGAAGTGGCACAAGGCTTGGAGGGTGGGTAATAGCTGGCCCCTTAGAGGTCCCGATTCTCTCAGTTGCCAGGGAAGTTGGGCCATTAGATTGGCCTTTTCTCTGCTGTGTGAGGGAGGGAAAGGCTAAGAACCAGGAGAAGCAGCTGGTTGGAACCAGAGGAGGGTTGGGGAGGGAAGCTGTAGACCCAGGGCCCTAGCCATGGGTGTGGTTTAGGAAGCTTTGGACTCTGCTTGGAGAAATTCTCTTTGCGCACATATACACACCCCTTCCCTAACTGGTTTTTCCAGTTATGGGGATGAGGGGATATTGAGGGTGGGGAGTTGTGCATGTGGTTAACCACCAAAGGAGTTGTGGGGAGGATCTGGGGCAGAGCCCCATGGGGCTGGGTATTCCTTCAAGAGGATCAATGAGATAAGTTTGGGCTCTAACAAGCCCATTTTAGAAGAGTGCAAAGCCGAAATTCTTGGTGGTGCCCTTGTCCCTTATCTCAAGAGCAAAGCTGGGAAGGGTTAAGACCTTTGGCTTCCCCAGCTGAGCTTGCTGAGATGGGGCTGCTAAGGACCAGGCCTCAGGAAAGAGGGTCTACCTCCTCGAGCATCTCCAAGGACAGCGTGGACTGTCCTGAGGAAGCTGTTTGGGCAGGAATGCAGGTGGAAGTCTTGTAGTTTGCTAGGCTTCCTGTCTCCTATCCCCCTGCTACATCTTCACCATGTTTCTCCACTCAGCTCTAGCTTCTGTAGCCTTCCTGTATCTCTGTTCCCCTGTAGGAGGTTGTGAGCACTATTCCCCAGCCAGCCTTCTCTCCCCACTCTGAGCCATTGCTTTGTTGTTTATTTGCCCTTGGCGATTCAGTTTAGTGGCTCTAGGACTCAGGGTCTGCTTGGTCTCTACATATCCCCATTCCTGGGCAGCCTTTCTGCCTGGAGAGATGACTGTGAGTACCTCTGTGAGACAGCTCCAAAAGGGTAGTCAGGAATGGTCTAGGAAGTTGGGAATGGCAGGGGAACTAGGGCTGTGAAGCTGGGGCTGGGGAATCAGGGCTTGGGCTGGGGCCTGCAGTCATTTCCTGGAGAAATGTTTAGTGGCTTGGTTATATCAGAGAGGATGTTAAACACTGCTGGAGAAGAAAGAAGCTGGCATCAGCGCTGGGCAGGTGCAGTGGGCATTTGAGGCCTTCCTGAAATCTAGTTTCCAGAGGCAGTACTTGTCTTGAGAACCTGATGTTTCCAACTGTTTTCCCCCAAGTCGTCACTGATGTGCATCATCATTGTGCATCTGTTACTTCTCTCGGCATCCATGTCCATCTTTTTCTTGGAGCTCTGGATTTTGTATCAATATTCAAAGCTCTGTTTCTAAGGAGAGAAGGAGGGAGGGAACAAGGAGAGAAGGAAGGAGGGAAGGATGGAAGAAAAGAGCGTTAGTCTTGGGACTTGTCATGGTATTCAGAAGCTATTAGGAAGTTTAGAAATGTCTATCTAAAGCAGTGGTTCTCAGCGGCGGGCAATTCCCTTCCTCACTCCCTCCTTCCCTCCCTTCCATCCATCTGCCCCCAGGAGGCATTTGGCAGTGTCTGGAGGCCTTTTTGGTTCTTATAGGGGAAGGGATGCTAATGTTTTCTGGGGCATAGAGGCCAGGGTTGCCGCCAAACATACTACAAATGGACAGGACAGTCCACCAGAACAAGAATTAATCCAACCCCAAATGTCAATAGTTTGGAGAAACTCTGATCTAAAAGAATTGAGACAGATTTTCCTATAGGTTGTAGGGGTGATGATAAGGACTCTGGCTGGTCATCCAGCCCAAGGCAGTTTGGATTTGATGAGCTTAGAATAAATGTTCTCTCTGCCCAGATCTGGACAGTGATCCCCCTCACCACCTCACCCCTGCAGGATATATGTTGGGGAGGACCAAGAAGAACAGAATGCATCCTGACACCTCCCTAAGTGCCCCACATGGGGTAGGCTCGAGAAAACTGCAGGAGGTGCTGGGTTTGGTATGTGGCTTCTTGAGGCTGGGCTGCTGAGCCAGCTTTGCTTAGTCAGGGCTCTGGAATGGAGACAAGTCATTTTAATAGCATGACTGTGTTACAGGAAAAGGTCTGCTCAATTGCTGGGGACTCTGCTTAGTATTGGGAATCACTTAATCCAGCCCCAATTCCTTTCTTGACCTATCTTTGACTCATAAGTTTATAGGGATTTGTATTTTTCCCACTGCAGTCTATTCAGCTGTGACTGAAATCCTCCCTTTACCACCCCCACCCCCCATCTCTGTAGAGGCGTTTCCAAAATTCATTGTTGTTTTTCATGATACTACTAAGTGGACACTTTTGGGGGAACTTCATCTTCAGAAATTGAGGAATCTCTAAGCATATAGGGATTGGTTTTTTTCTTGTGCCCTAGATGTAGAAATGTTTATACTTGGAGCAGCCTTTGTTTCTAGTTGTATAGCCCTTCTGCCTGCTCCCTGAGGAATGGGGTCTGAACTCCTCTGGGATGTAAGGCATATCCAGGCATCTAAAGGACAGATACGGAGCTCATTGGTCACCAAGTTCAGTCCTGCTGTTGAGCAGAGAAATGTTGGAGTGAGCCCTGCTCTCACTTTGTATGTGTACCTCGGCAAAACCTTATCTGGTCACTGGTACCTAGGTCCAAGTGTTGAATAGTGGTGTTGGGACTGGGGGGAGGATATGGAAAGACAAGGGAAAGGGGACAGAGGGCTGTATTCACTCAGAGTCCACATGGACCTTGTCATCGCTGTGATTCTGCTGCCAGGATTGAGCAAGGACTGACCTGGCTCATTATTATTGTATTTTAGAAAAGTCTAGGTATGCATTGGAGGGGAAGAGGCAGGAGGGTATAGCTTGTAGGAAGGGATGTCTCTCAAAATCTTAGGCTTTTCAAGGGCAGGGACTATATTTTGGACTTTTCTGAGATTTTTTGGTAGTGCCAGTACAGTGCCCACTGCCAGAGATTTTAGAAACTAGTCCCAAGAAGGAAGAACTCCCCCACCCTTTGGCCCAGACTCCGTCCAAGCCTTTCACATCTCCCCTGTGTCACAGCAGGATAGTTTATTCCAAAAGGGAAGTAATAATAGTTGTCTTTTTGCTGAGATCAGCAATAGAGGAAATAGACCTTTGTGATAGAGTAAGAGAGATTCATTGAACAAATAATTACTGAGCATTTACTGCTTGCTAATCATAGGTCTGGTTCTGGAGTTACCTCAGTGAATAAGACAAAACTCCTGCCCTAAAAGACTTGTTGAACAGTATAATAGGTGAGAGAGGCCTGGTGAGGCCCTGCTCCCTAGAGTTCTTTGAATTCCTCCATGCCCAACCTGAAAGTGGCTCCCCAGGGAGACCCATTGAGAGTTGGGTAAGGAGACAGCTGTGTGACCCCTGAAAGCTTTCCTACCTTGAACAGTGTATCTCTGGGGCCTTAGCAGCAGAGGAATTGTAGCCAAGGACAGACTCCTGGTGTTGGCTTTGTCCTCTGGCTGGGCACAGGCAGGGGTAGCTAAGCCTGTCTTGTGCAATCCCTGAATTTATAAAGCAGAGGCAAGACAAGGCTGAGCTGAGCTGAACTGGGGGGAGGGGGGGACCAGAGAGGGGACTCAGCTTCTGGACTTGGAGCCAGGATCTGTTTGTAGCCTCCCCACTGCAGACAGGCAGCTGCATGACTCATGAACTGAAAAGTCCAGGCTGAAGCCATTCTCTTTGGTTCACAGGAATTCTGCTTGTTTATTTGTGTGTGTGTGTGTGTGTGTGCACGTGTCCATGTGTTTCCTTCTTCCCTACTCCCTGCTTCTCTAAATTTTCTTCCTCTGCAGGAGATCTGCCTAAGGAGAATCCATATGAGGATGTGGACTTAAAGAACCGAAGAGCAGGGCGAAAATCCCAGCAACTATCTGAAAACTCCTTGGACTCTTTGCACAGGATGTGGAGTCCACAGGACAGGAAGTACAACAGCCCACCCACGCAGGTAACGATGTCCCAACGTGGGCCTGTAGGATTAGCCTGAGGGCTACAGTGGAGGCCTATCCTCTCAAGGCTTGGATCCAGCTTCCATTCAGCCTTTCTCCCTTACTAGTGCTTGGCAAAGGAGGTTGTCTCGAGAAGGAGCTCTGCATTAAGGGACTTCAGCCATGTTGAAACCTCTGTGGACAATTGAGGCATGCTCTTAGGGGCATCCTGCCCTACCTTCTTTCCCTCGATACCTAAGCTCTGAGCTGCAAAACTAAGTCAGGAGCCCCTGCAGTCTCCTGTCTTACTATTTCTCTTCCCCTTCTGTGGGAAACAGGAAGATGGGGCTCTGGTTGGAGTCTTGGTATTCTGCAGTTCTGTCAGAAATTATCTTCGTACTGGAATTTGGGGTCCGGATATAGGCCTAAAAACCAGATTTGGAGAGTCAGACAGGTGTCTGTGACACCTGGAGCCACTCCTGTTGGAGGGAGTAAGAATGAATCTCTGAGGAATAAATGGAGAGAAGGCAGAACGAGAGGAAAGGTAAAAGGTTGAAGGAGGCTTTTGGTCTTAAGCTCATCCTGGTTTTGTCCAGGGTGACAGGAGGCAGGAGGGTAGAGAGGCTTTCTCTGACCTACCCAGGTGACTTTAATTCTCTATGCAAATAGAGGGACCTAGATATTTTATAACTCTGGACAGAGAATATAAAAATGATATATTCTTACTTTGGAATAATGTGATTATTTTTTTTTAAAGATTTACCCTTCTCATGCCCTCTGTTCAGATAGGCTGCCATTGAATTTGTATTCCCAGATTGATTGGGTGGGAAGAGGAAGTTGGGGGCTGTGGAGGTCAGAGGATTTGCTAAAGAGTGAGGGGAGTCAGTTCCAGACCCAGACAATGGGTAGGAGTCTGCAGAGGGTGCTCGGCTTCCCAGCAGTGAGCAGGATCCACTGTGAATAAGACAGTAAGATGTCCTGTTCTGAAAGGTGTCAGCATGGAGGGAGGGAGAGAGAGAGTAGATCAGGGCCAGGGAGGGGGCAGTCAGCACCTTGGGGCTAGAGGAGCTGATTGAATGAGGCCTGCCTCACCTGGCTTTGGTTGTCAGAGCCTAGAACCCTTGTGTTCTGCCTGGAAGTGACAGGATACCCCAGCACACCAGGCTGGCACATAGGTGACAGCCTCTGCCAGCAGAAGCCTTTTAGGACTAGCTTCAGGTCTGAGGTGGGGAAGACTGGTTCCATTGTCCAGGCTCAGGAATCCTTGTCCCAAAGTTTAGGAGGAGCCCCCAGAATTCCTGCTTTGCCTTCTCTTTCCACTTAGATGAAAATGCAGGTTTCTTAGCCTCCCTTTTTTTTTTCTGGCAAAAGTTAGTGAAGCTTCTTTTGGGGAAGTGAGTATTTAATCTAGCCCAGATCTGGCTGATTAGCAGCTAAGGTCTTAATAGAGGAAGCCGCGTGGATGGAAATTTCAGGGCAGGATTGGGGGGAGCCAGGGATGCCAGTCCATGGCTTCATGTCCAGGTCTTAGCAGGTGGGTACTGGCCAAGGCATCTGTGGCAAGCCCCTCTCCCATGTCCTCTCCCCCATGCCAGCTCTCCTTGAAACCTAGCAGCCAGTCCCTGCGCAGTGGGAACTGGTCAGAAAGGAAGAGCCACCGGCTGCCACGGATACCCAAGAGGCACAGCCATGATGACATGCTGCTGCTGGCTCAGCTGAGCCTGCCGTCTTCACCCTCCAGCCTCAATGAGGACAGCCTCAGCACCACTAGTGAGCTGCTGTCCAGCCGTCGGGCCCGTCGCATTCCCAAGGTATCCTCCCTGGACAGAGCCCACTGGGGCTGGGCAGGTGCGCAGGCAGGCAGCCAGCTCTTCTCCTCCATCCTTCCTTCCCTCCTTCCCTAATCTGAGCTGCTTCCTCAATTCCCTTTGAATAAATTCCGGGTCCATGTGCTGGCCTCTTTTTTGCCTGGCCTCTTTTTTACCTCAGTTCCCTTTTCTCATCGATAAAAATGTATTAACTGATTCTTTATTCTCAGATGTTAGAGGAAGGAAAGGCTAGCTGAGGCTCCCCATTAGTGATGTTGTGTGTGAATTTTGGGATCTCTGTGCACATATAAACATTGCCAGGCTTTCAAGGACCTCGGACCTGAACATGGATCTTCCTTTCTCTAACTCTCAGAATTGAAGAGTTTTCTGCAATGATTTTCACACATAGGCAGCTAGGCCCAAATCTCCAGCCAAAGCAGCAGGATTTAGACAAATCGTATTTTTAGCCTGCAAACAATGCTTGGGTATATTGGGAATTTAGCTTCTTCCTGTCAGGGCCCCAGGTTATGGCCCAGAGGGGAAAGGCTAGAATCCTTGTTCCTGTTATTGCATCTGAGAAGCTCTTTGTCTCAGTTGGTTCAATGACTCTTGGGACCCAGGAGCTCCCATCCTGTCTAGTTTGATATAGTTTCTTCCTTTGGGGAGCTAAGTTTAGTATCTTTGTCTTGGGGCAGGAGACCACTCCTAGGAAACTAGGTAGATGGAGAGCTACCAGGCATGGCTGTTGAGTCTCCTCTTGGGGTCAATTCAATAGGGAGACCAGTTCTGGGCCCAATGGGTGGAGTGCAGAAAGCTTGCATCGGTGAGGGCAAGGATGGGCTCCTAATCAGCCTTTTTGGAAGTACGGGCAGCTGGTGTTAGGGTTACCTCACCCCCCTGCTTTTCTCACCCAGCTTGTCCAAAGAATTAACTCCATCTACAATGCCAAGAGGGGAAAGAAGAGGTTAAAAAAGCTGTCTATGTCCAGCATTGAGACAGCATCACTGAGAGGTAGGCCTTGATACCTGGGTTGGTTCAGGTGTCTGGGGCCCTTGGGCATTAGGAACAGGGAGGGGCATGGACTGGTCTCAGTTTGCCCTTCTGTGGGCCATTCACAGGGTCCTTCTGCTTTCTAGGAGGGTAGAGCCCTGCCAGGAAGTGGCCATATAGGAGGGAGGGCCAGAGAAGGAAGAAAGCCCTGGGATGGGTTCCTTCAGGCTTTGGGTTACGAGGCCTGAGTAGGGAGGTGGGTGTGGGAATCCGCTTCTGGCAAAAGGAAAGGCCAGACTTACTGAGCAATGTGGTCTGTTTCCCATTTCAAATCTTGGCCTCCTGGAGGCAGGGCCCTTATGTTCCAGGCCCATAGGCCCCTCTGCTGGCTCAGTCTCCAACCTGGGCCCTCAGCTTCCCCCGGATCAGACTTGAATAGGGGTTTGTATATAGATTATCACCCACAGTCTGAGCTCTGAGGGACCCTGGCTCCAGGCCACACAGCTCCTGCCCACAGATGCCTATAAGACCATAGTAGCCCAGACTAGGTACAGATCTATCCCTTGTGAGAAGAATTGGGAGGGGGCACAGAAAACCCTTGCTATGGGGCAGTGCCTCAGCAAGCATGCACTCCTGCTGTTACTTTTCCAGATGAGAATAGTGAGAGCGAGAGCGACTCTGACGACAGGTTCAAAGGTGAGGCACGGCGCCCCAAGAGCACGGAACCCCTTCCCAGCCCTGGCTGCACCTGTGGTTCCAGTGTCCCAAACTGGCCTGGTGTGGAGAGGCAACAGGCAGGCAAGATACCAGGCCAGCAGAGCAGGGAGCTATAGGGAAGTCCATTCTCACAGTCATGTGAACTCAGCCCTTGCAAGGTTAAATTCAAATGTCTCCCTTTGCCAAATTTAAGCCTGGTGACCCTGCCCATGCTTCCCCAAGCCATTGTCCATGGGAATTGGGTGCTAGATTGGGCTGGTAAATGTTGTAAATCTGGAGGGTCAGATATGGGTTCAGAAGATTACAAGTATGTCTTCTGGTTGCAAAAAATGTGCCATAGATTGAGGAAACTGGTCCCTGAGGCTACCCATCTCCCCCATCCCCAAAGAGGAGACTGCCACCTCCTTGAAAAGGTTCTGGGAACTTCAGATTCCAGGGGCCTTGGACAAATCTCTGCTTTCTCTGCCAGGAAACCCTGCCTAGAACTTCCTGGATGATCAAAGTATGCAGAAACTTTCTCCCTCCTCCCTTCCTCCACTGGTCCCCCACTTCCCTGGACCTAGGCACAGGGACAAAGGGTCCAAGTCCAAGGACTCTGATAGAGGCCCAAGGATGAGGCCTCTGTGGATTTTCATGTCTTCTGGTCCTGTTGGCATCGGGACAGGGCGGGTGCCAACGATACATTCCTGGGTTTGTCTGACTTAGGCTGTCCTATTCGCCCCAGCTCAGCCTCCAGGAGGGCCAGGCCAGTAGCTTCCTGTGTTATAGCAGACTCTTTGTGCAGGCATAGACACCTTGTTCCTGCCACTTCTCCCCCAGGCCCACCTGGAGGATGGTGTCAGACTAGGTTCATGTATTTAGAGATGATCCACAGAGATGGAGCCCTGAGCCAGGGGTGGAGGGGGCTAAATTGAGGTCTGTGAGGGCCCAGCCTGCTTGTCCCCTGATGTGAGACCTGCCCCCAGCCCACACGCAGCGCCTAGTCCACATCCAGTCGATGCTGAAGCGTGCGCCCAGCTATCGGACTCTGGAGCTGGAGCTGCTCGAGTGGCAGGAGCGGGAGCTTTTTGAGTACTTTGTGGTGGTGTCCCTCAAGAAGAAGCCATCCCGAAACACCTACCTCCCTGAGGTCTCCTACCAGTTTCCAAAGGTGAGGCCATCTTTCTCCCCACCTTCCCCATCTCCCTCCTCTACCATCTCCTGTCTGCCTGGCCCATCTAGGGAAGGAGAGATCCGGTTGCTGGCGTAGCTACTCACTTAGCTGCAGCAGCCCTGAGCCTGCTTCCTTCCAGCCAGAAGGGAAGATAGGCTTTGGAAGTAGTGGGTTTGGGCAAGTACTCATTCAGATGATGAGAGCTGAGAGCACCTTGCAATGTGCTGAGTAATAAAATCCAAATTGTTCACAAGAACTGCTAGGGTCCTGACAGGGGGCCCCCAGCTACTTTTCTCACCTTCTGTCTCTTTCTCTTTCTTAACCACTTTATTGAGATATAATTTACATACCCTAATGGAGCCCCTCCCCCTGACCCATTCTCTCTTACATCACCCTGCTTATTTCCCCTGTGGCACCCTCTGAAATTTTGTTGTCGATTATCTCATTCTCAATGTGCAGGGTCAGGGACACTGTCCACTTTGTTTTTTATTGATATTCCTAGCAACACAGCATAGTATCAGATGCCACCTAGAAAATGCTCAGTTGGTATTTATTGAATGAACAAATGAATGAATCAGTGGACGGATGATGACTCAACTTATACCTGTGTAAGAATTAGGAGTGGGACAAGAGTTGCTGAGAAGCATGCCAGTTGGTAGGATGGCATCTAGGGCTGTCAGGAGGGGAGATGCTTCTCAGCTATCCCCCTCCCTCCCTGCCCCTATCCCCAGGTTCCATGTCATCTCTTGGTTACTTCTCCCCATATTCCTCTTTTCTGCAGCTGGACCGACCCACCAAGCAGATGCGGGAGGCAGAGGAAAGGCTCAAAGCCATTCCCCAGTTTTGCTTCCCTGATGCCAAGGACTGGCTCCCTGTGTCAGAGTATAGCAGGTGAGGCCTGGCCTGGCCTGGCTGGAGGGAGGAAGGGGGCATAGCCTCGTTTACCCCATAGTAATGGGTAACTGAGTGGGGCATGCCCTAGTCTCAACCTACTCTTCTACAGCAACCTGGCCCTTCATTCCACCTCTGAGATGAATGACAGTCCCTGTTCTTGGGGGCTATTTTCTGGGTCCTCTGATACCTCCCTGATGTCAGACCTTTCCCTGTTCCAGTGAGACCTTTTCTTTCATGCTGACTGGAGAAGATGGCAGCAGACGCTTTGGCTACTGCAGGCGCTTACTGGTGAGTAGGACCATTCAGTCCTCAGGGGCTGGCAGGCAGGGGATGGGCTTTGTGTGTGTGTGTGTGTGTGTGTCCTTCTGCAACCTTAGCTTGTATGAAATCCTGTGTTCTGCTCCCTGAGGCACCCCCATATCTGCTAACTCACACATTCTTTCACAGATGAGGCACTGCTGGGATAATAGGGCTCAGAGTGGCCCCTCTTGATGGGCCCCAAGATCTAAGATTATCTGCAATAAGGGGATGTAGTGGATTACCTTCTACTGATTCGTCGTATGTTTTTAGCTTTATAAACTCTTCCTATTCATTCATTTTCCTTGGGATTATGGGCTCTGATTGCTGTTTCCTGGTTGCAGGATCATATCTTCGCAGCAGTATGTATACAATATATGCATCAGATTGGGTGGGGTAAAATCTTCCTCACCCCCGTACCTGGCCAGTCTGATCTGGGAAGGAGTCCTGTCTGTGGTCTAGTCGGGCTGGAAGCTGAGCAGGGACAGAGAAATACCTTCTCTGGGATTCTGGGAGAGATACCTTGAACTTAGGGGAAAGGGATTGGGTTTTGAAAATATAAGCCATTTTGTGAAGAGAGAAGTCCTTCCCCATATCCCTTCCCATTAGTCCTGGGAAATAGATTGAGGTAGAGACACAAGAGAGCCAGAGGGAGGGCAGGACCCAGAGCCTGGCCCCTTTTGCACTCTCCCCTAGAGGTCATTGGGTTGTTGACAGTGTTTTGGGGTCTCCAGGCCTTAATGGGAGAAGGTCTCACCAGATAACCAGTCAAGGGGTAGATGAGGGGGATCCTAGGCAAGGGTAAAGTATAGCAGGAACCTAAGAGAAGGATTTTGGGCCACTTATTTATCCATTCAGATACACTTATACTCACCTATGGAGGGTCAGGCTACATGCTGAAGGTGTATAAAATGAGTTCGACATGTAGCCTACCCTCAGGGAACTTTAGATAGTTTGGAAGAGAAGGTCAGACTTTCAACATAGAAGAGAGGGGCCAAGGGAATAAACTTCATATAGGACCTGTCATGTTCCAAGCTAGGTGCTTTGAGTACGTCCTTTATTTAATCCTCATAGTAACCCATGGGGTATTATTTTCCCTGATCTACAGGTTAGGAAATTGAGACTCAGAGGTGGAATGACTTGCCTAAAGTCACACAGCCACTGATGGACAGAGCCAAAATTGAGTCCAAGTCCTTTATCACCAATCTGGTCTCTTGGATCACTCCAAAAGATAGTTTGGGAAGAAGCGATGTTTGGATAAGGAATGCCCAGTGAGTGAGGCTCAGGGCATGTAGAGCAGTACAGGTTCCGGTCGGGGAATCAGGCAGAGGCCAGCACACTCCTGGGTCCCCTGGGCCTGGAGAGGAGCATTCTGAAAGCTGCCTCTACTAGTGCATAGATGGAGTAGAGCTGTTCCTTTGCAGTGGGCCTGCTGCCCCCAGGGAAGAGTGTGTTTGTC
Source organism: Galeopterus variegatus (assembly GCF_000696425.1). Lineage (NCBI taxonomy): Eukaryota > Metazoa > Chordata > Mammalia > Dermoptera > Cynocephalidae > Galeopterus > Galeopterus variegatus. The sequence continues at coordinate 138,920 of NW_007726455.1, read as the reverse complement.
CTGGCGTGCTCAGAGAGGGCCTGGGCTGGGTCCCTGCCAAAGGGGCTGGCACTAGCTCGGCATTCCTGCAGATTGGACACAATGATTCTAACCCAAATCCCACATACTTGATTTAATCACTTGGGGCTTTAGGGGAGGCGGGGGTGAGGGAAAGAGAGAGGAGAGAGTTTCAGGCCTAATATGGACAAAAACAGATTCTGCCTTCCCTTTAGATCTGTGACGTGTGGCCAGCAGGTTTGGAGACTGAAATAGCCCCATCTGCATTTGCTTAGCAGCCTGCGTGAGGGGCCAGCACCTGCTGCTCTGCTCCCTCTCCACTCAGCCTTGCGAGGCCCACCAGGCCTCTGAGCCCAGAGGTAGCCACAGAGCCCTGCCATCTCCTTGCTAGAGAAGGGACTCCAGTGGACTCATCTCAGCCTACATGTGGGGGCTGCAGGCTTGGGAAGCTCTTAGTACATGTTTCCTTTCCCAACTGCCCACCTTTTAAGTCTCTTTTTTCTTTTTTGTTTTTTACTCCATAGCATGCCTCTATCCTGTGTCTTTATGTCCCTTTCTCTTTCTTCCTAACAGAAAGCACCATCCTTTAGAGGTAAGACAGCAAAAATGAAGCCAAGACAGACCCCTGGCTCCACGACTTCTAGACACATGGCCTTAGGCAATGGCCTAAACTTTTTGAACTAGATGCCTCATCTATAAAATGGGAATAAAAATACCTCTCTCACAAGGTTTTTGTAAAATACTGAGCCGGGACTCAGATAGGGTAAACACCGAATACACCGTAGTTTTCTTCCCTTGCCTGTTTTCAATTTGCTCTCTTAGAATGGGGGTGGATAAAGGGAGGGAGAAAAGAGCAGTTGAGAAAAGGGATGTTTTGCAGAATATCCCCTGTGGCTTGCGCCTAAGAATGCACACAAGTCCTCAATACCATCGCGTCAACTGGGGTCGTAGCTTTAGGGATGTAAATCCACCAGTCGCCCCATAGCTTCTGCTACACTGCCTTGTCTTTTGCCAGCCCCCTGTCAGTATCCTCCTGAAAAGAGGGGTGAAGGCTGTGTAGAGCGTGGCAAGGGCCTGGCACCTAGGGCTGGAAGACACAGCAGAGGCCGAGACCTGACCCTGAAGAGTGGCAGCCTTTCCTTTGGGGGCCTGGTTGAATAGAGGTTTAGAAGAGGTTTGGAGTCTTGCTCCAAGATTCCAGAGGAAGGGCAGTCCTTAGTCCTCAGTTCACAAGGAAAAGGAGCCAAATATAGTAATTAGATATTTTCTGTGTCCGTCTCTCTTTCCTCTTCCTTGTCCTGGCCCAGCCAAGTGGGAAGGGACCTCGGTTGCCAGAGGTGTACTGTGTCATCAGCCGCCTTGGCTGCTTCGGCTTGTTTTCCAAGGTAAGAGGCTTTGACTTGCTTTCCTCCCCCTCCCCCTAGCTGACAGCTCCCATAGGAGTATATGCAGCAAGCTTAGATGAGAAAACCACCTGTGCATGTGATAGAGCGGGAGAGAGAAAAAGTATAAGAGCAAGTACCAGTGATCTTTCTGACTCCTTCCTTATTCCCAAGCCTTGCTCCCTACCTAGCCAGCTGGCATTTTCCCAGCTCCTGTGCTGGTAGTGACTGGTAGTATCTGCTCTTGTCACAGCTACCCTGGGCCATGGGCAGAGCCAGAGTCCTTGAGGAAGCCAGGCATGCCCAGGGAGTCAATTCTTGGGTGGTATTTCCTTTGCTTGGCTACTCTGCTCTTGGGGACTGAAGCAAGGCCAGTTAGGGAACAGAGCAGTCACTGAAAACAGGAAAACAGGAAGAGTAGGGTGTGAAGATCCCAGCAAAACAGTCCTCCCATCTTCCAGCTTCTGGCCCAGCCTGGTCAGATGCCAGGCTGCCCTCTTCGCTGCCCAGGAAGTAGGGAAGGGCAATGCCTTGACACCCTTCCTCTTTGGGCTGCTGGTGTGGGCACAGGTCCTAGATGAGGTGGAGCGCCGGCGTGGGATCTCTGCTGCGTTGGTCTATCCCTTCATGAGAAGTCTCATGGAGTCGCCCTTCCCAGCCCCAGGGAAGACCATCAAAGTGAAGACATTCCTGCCAGGTGCTGGCAATGAGGTAGGGATTTCCGTCGCCTCTTCTCTCAGGCCATGGGCTGAGGCTGAAGTGGGACTTGGCTACCCAAGGTTGCAGTCTCTGGGAGGTGCAGAACTTGGCCCCTCCTTGCTTACCATGTCCATATACCTAGTCAAATAGGGATTGAAAAAGTGAACAATGGGACTGTAAATGTTGCCAAACTCTCTGCCCCTCTGAGGGGCCTTCTCTGAGCTTTTTGGACTAAACTGCATTCCACCTGCCTTCCTTTTGTTCATTTATTCAATATTTACTGAATATGTGCCCTCTCACAATCAGGGATTGTGCCAGATATTGGGACAGAGTCATACAATTAAAGAGGCACACAGCTCTGTCTCATGGAGTTTACAGTCTAGTGAGAGATTCTGATATTAAATAAATACTTTTACATATAAAGAGATAATTCCTAAATGTGTTAAAAGCCATGTGAAAGCATAAGATCCTATGGGAGTGTGCGACAAGGACTCTGCTTTAGATTAGGAGCCAGGGAAGGCCTTCTGTGAGAAAGTGACATTCTACCAGGGATCTAAGTAGGAGGCAACTAAATGAAGTGGGAGGAGGGAGACCGAGGTTATGGATGGGAAGAGATTATTCCAGGTAGAGGGAACAGCATGTGCAAAGGTGAAAGTATGTGTGCTTGTCAAGGAACTGAAAAAAGCCAACATAGTTGAAAGGGTAGTGGTGGCGGGGAGGTTTGTTAGGCCAAGTTAAGGATTTTGGATTTGTCTAAAGCAGGGTTATTATAAGATCTGATATATGTTTTAAAAAGCTCACTCTGGCAGTTTATGTGGATAATGGGTTGGAGTGAAAACAGAGCAGCTGGGATACTATCACAGTAGTCAGGCAAGAGATTAAGGTGTAATGGAAAAGATGAAGAGAAGTGGGTGTATTTGAGATATATTTTAGAATTAGGATCAATGGTACTTTATGTTTGATTGCAAACAGGGAATAAGTGTTACAGAGATTTTAAGGCCAACTCCCCATTTTCTGGCTTGAGCATCAGGGTAGATGATGGAGCCATACATACACTGAGATGGGAGTACCTGAAGAAGCAGGTGAGGAAGAGGAAGAGTCCAATTTTGTCTTGTAAAGTTTGAGATATCCATGAGAAACCGAAGGGAAGATATTTAGTTGTAAAGCGTGTAGACAGGGAAGAGAAGAGAGCCCGGGGCTGGGTCCTCCTCAGGCCTGAGGAACCCTGACAAGTAGAGGCCTGCATTAGAGGAGCAGCAGTCCTGAAGTTGAAGGAGATGGAAGCACCAGGAGAGGGCCCTGGCTCAGAAGCCAAGGGAGGGAGCATCTCAAGAGGGCAGGAGTGATCGGGTGAGTCAGACACCCCACGAGGTGGGATGGGGCATGGCAGGAGGCCTTGACAAGAGCAGATTTCAGAGGGAGCCTGGGCCTGGAAACCAGGATGGAGTGAGTTGAAAAGAGAATAGGGTGGACAAGTGGAAACAGCCTGTGTAGACATCTTTTCAGGAGGTGTGGCTGTGAAGAGACATAGGGAACAGGTAGTAGATGAAAGGAAAGGTGGAGCCAGGGGAGAGTTTGTTAAAGACGGTTGTCTGGATGCTGGTGGGAATGGTCCCCAGAAAGAAGTTAAAGATGTAGGATAGGGAGGGGGTGGTCAGACTGTCACTGAGAAGGCACAGGTCCTGGGCTCCATGGAGGGATTGGCTTTTGTTAGGAGAGGAGGCAAGAACAATGGCTTATAGATTTGGGATTCTCATGTGGTGGTTGTGGTTTTCTCAAAGTAGAAAGGAAGGTCATCCGCAGAGTAAGAGATAGGTGTTGGGTTCTGGGAGAGGGAAGAATAAATTAGTTGTTGCAAAGTGTGGGAGAGGGACTAACTAGGGAATCATGTTAGGCTTTCTGGGCAGTGGCAAATACCCACCTAAGTTCTATCCCTTAGCCTCATTTCTCTCATCCCTGTTTAGAGGGACTTTAGGTTTCATGAGTGGTCTGGGGGGCAGGACAGCTGACTCTGCCCTGATAGCCCAACATAATGGTTGGGAGTTCTTCAGGAACTGGCCTGGTCACCTCACTGGGCTCATTTCTCATCTCTCTAACTTGAATTACTTACTGTTCCCCAAACCCTGCTTTCTTTTGCCCAGCAGATACTTCCCTTCTTTTTTATTTGGGGAATCCAAGTCAAGCATTTTCTGCTCTGAGATGCTTCCCTGACCCCTCCCCACCCCAGTTGAGGCCGTTTATAGATACCCTGCTGGCTCCCTGAGCAGATGTTAATCACACCCTCCCTCTGTCCTTACATCAGTCTCCCTGAGCAGCCTGTATGAGTTCTCAACCCTTGGGGCCTGAACCCTCAGGGTTGGTAGGAGTGTGGGGCTGGATGCTGCAGAACAGAGCTTGCTGGGCTGCACGCAAGGCTGTCAGGAGGGAGGGTTGTGGAGTTTCACTTTGACTTCTTCTGGGATAGGGACAGGGACTGGAGCGGGTACGAAGACCTCTGGCGTAATTGTGCTATGACATTCCTCAGTCCACATGCACTGAACATTTGGGGTGTACCCAGCGTTGTGCCAATCACTGGGCCTTCAGGGAGTTCACCATTTCACAGGAGCAACAGCGAAAACAGATCGTTATGAAGACTTGTGCTCACTTTGCTGCTTTTCTCAGGCCCAGAGGAATGGATACTGAGATAGGAGTTAGAACTCCTTTGCTTGCTTAGATCCTGAGAAGTAAACAAGGTGATGTGGGGTAAAAGCCCCTTGAAAAGACAGAGCTCTGATACCATAGGGCTATAAGAGGGAATTCACTTCTCACCCTGGCTCTCAGCAGGCCGGCACATTTATGCTGCCTACAAACACTAAGGGATGAGACTAGGCAGGCCCCAGTGACAGCCACTTTGGAGTTCTTCCTGCTGGAGTCAGTTGCTACCCTCCACCCCCATGACTGCCCCCAGGGATGTGGCTCTCTGAGCCATAGCACTGACCTTGGGAACAGCCTTTGGAGGGAAGAGAGCTAGGCCTGGTCCTGATAAAGACAGTCCTGATTCCTGGCAAGGTTGTGGACCAGATAGCTCTTTCTTTGTGTTTTCCTTGTCCCTGGCATGGGACTTAGGGTGATGGAGATAAAGGCCAGGATGGCAGGAGAAACATAACTTCTGGAAGGAAGCTCTTTGTATCAGGAAAAGGAGGTCACAGGGCAACAAGGACATGAGCCTTTCCAGAGATGGCTGAGAATAGAGTCCTGGGTTGCAGAGATCTTGCTCTTCCTGTGGCCTGGAGAGCAGTGATCAATTGTGGGGTCTAGTCAGTGTAGGGGACAAGACCTTTGCCTGGGAAGGACCCTATAGACGAGGTTGTGCAGTTCCCTTGTTCTCCTTATCTGTAAGAGCAGTTAGCTCTCCTCCTTTTCCTGAGATCCTGAAGGATTGTCCCTCAACTCCTTCCTTCTGGAGTCTTCTCCACTCTCACAGTTAGCCCTCTTGCCCACATACTGGGTGTTTGAGTTGTTGGGGAACAGAGCTATAGTCTTAAGGGTGGAGGAGACTGAGTCTTGTTGCATAGTGGGGGTAGGTGAGAGATCCTTGAAAAGAGAGGGTGGGAAGGGGAAACCAGTGTCTAGTTGTTTTGTGTAGGGACCTGGGGGTAGCACCCACTTTCCCCATTGTTCTCCTGCAGGTGTTAGAGCTGCGACGGCCCATGGACTCCCGGCTGGAGCATGTAGACTTTGAGTGCCTTTTTACCTGCCTCAGCGTGCGCCAGCTCATCCGAATCTTTGCCTCACTGCTGCTGGAGCGACGGGTCATTTTTGTGGCAGATAAGCTCAGGTCGGGTCCAGCAGGGCAAGGGAGAAGGGGAAGACACACCCACTAATTAATTCAACAAGTATTTACAAGCCCTGGTGTGTGCCGGACACTGTGGTATTTGTATGTGTGTGTGTGTGTGTGTGTGTGTGTGTAGTGAGATAAAGATCCAGTGGAGACGGAGAGGTTAGCAAACCTGGGCAGAGAGCAGGGTTTGGGAGCACACAGATGGCAGGGCTGAGAACCCAGTGGAGGACTGGGCCTGAGGGAAGAGGAGGAACAACGTCTTCCTTTGCAACAGCCAAGTTTGTGCAGGCGCAGATATGTTTGTATGGAAAAAGGTAAAAAATGAAGGAGATTTCTAGCTGATAGCCACATTTCTTCTGGAGGTGGAGGCAAGGCCATCTTTGTGGGGAGCTGAGTTTGAGGAGAGTGACAAACTCTAGCAAGAGCCACTGTGAGGAAGGGGCAAGGGCACTCACTAGGGATGGTGTGAGGAGCACGGACCCATCCTGGATGGCCGATAGACGTGTCACTGGGAGAAAGCAGTTGACTGGAATGACCCAGGCTGGGCACTCAGGGAGCTGTGGAGAAGGATGAGGTGAGGGCATTGAGGGGGCCGGGGAGGAGAGTGAGTGAAGGAAGGTTGTCCAGTCAGGCCAGGAAAAAAGAGGATGTCCAGGGACTGGAGGTGCCAGTGAGGTAGGGGAGGTGGTGTAGGAGGAATAAAGAAAGAGCTGGA
>NW_007726455.1:118297-132053 GCF_000696425.1 Galeopterus variegatus | reverse complement strand
CGTGTCACCGGGAGAAAGCAGTTGACTGGAATGACCCAGGCTGGGCACTCAGGGAGCTGTGGAGAAGGATGAGGTGAGGGCATTGAGGGGGCTGGGGAGGAGAGTGAGTGAAGGAAGGTTGTCCAGTCAGGCCAGGAAAAAAGAGGATGTCCAGGGACTGGAGGTGCCAGTGAGGTAGGGGAGGTGGTGTAGGAGGAATAAAGAAAGAGCTGGACGGATCACAAGTCTTGGTTCAAAGTGTTGGCATTTATTATTTTAGATGTAGAGGTGCTGAGAAGGTCTGGTTGTGGCCATGGGAGGAGTGGCAGGAGGGACAGTCATTGGACACGAGGCCTTCTGGGAAGGAAGAATTTGGAGCTTAATAGGCAGCTGAGGTTTAAAACAAAAAGGTGTATTTGAATGATGGGACAGGCAGAGAGGATGGAATCTTGGAGACACATTGTATATTTTTTTTGTCAAAGAATCCATCACAAGCAGTAGTTTCTCTAGAGCAATGGAATTAACTCAGTTATTTAAAAATTAATTCAGCTATCTACTCTGTGCCATACCATATGTTGGTGCTGAGATGAGGGGCAGTAAAGAAAAGTCCTTTCTGGTTTGTCCCCCAGTAAGTCCCACATCTCTGAAGTACATCCTTCTGTATATATGAGGGGGTAGCCGAGAGGAGCAGGAGAAATGGACTCCTCATTTCCTACATAGAGCACTGGGACAGGAACCCAGGCCCACCCTCAGCCCACGAGAAGGAATAAGGAGGAAAAACCAGAGCTACTGACTTTTCCAGAGAGTGCCAGCATTTAGAAATGAAAACTGCCCCTTACTTGTTCCTGTCACAGCCTCAGTGCTTCTGTGTCCTATGGTTCTAGGTGTTTTGTGGGCCCATCAGGCCCTTGTGAAGGGACCCAGCCCTGCAGCTACAACTAGCTGGGTATGTGGCAGCTCCACGAGGCCCTGTCTGCTGCCTTCTGCCAGCCATGGTCATTGTCAGCTAGCAAAGCTCGTGGCTGCCCAGCTTGGTGCTCTGGCCTGGCCAAACCTTAGTGGCCCCTAACAGAGCCTGGACCGTGAGGTTTCTTTTCCTAAAGGTCCCTCCCCCTCACTCAGAGCTGAGCCTCCTCTTTGCCACCCTAACCCTCAGCCCTACTCCTGTAGGGCTGTGAATACAGCAATTGTTTCCTGTGGTTGCAGCTGCTTCTGAGCACATTCCTGTACCATACTGGGAAGAAAATACCCCAGGGTCCTGTTCTTGGCCTGGCTCAGTATTCAAGTTCTGCCAGTCTTGGGTTTTAGAAGAAATGTCCTCCCTACTCAAGGTTTGTCTCTGACTGGACAGGCAGGGGTAGGCAGCCTGGTGATGGCACACAGACCTGGACTGTCTGTGAGTCGGTCCAGCCAATTCATATTCCATTGCTCATGTTTTAGCTTTTCCACAAGGCCTTTGTCCATCTTGCCTAGTTCTGGGGGTTGGGAGAGGGTAACCAGGCTCTGAATTCATCGGCCCTACGAGTACAAAACCTTCTGCCTCCCAAGCTCCAGGTCCATTGGAGGGGATTGTGAAGATCAGTGTGACCTCGATGCTGAGACAGCCCTTTTCTATATCTTTTTTGGACAACTCTCCTGGGGTATGGGGAACTGCTGTCTCCAGGGGAGGGACCATCAAGGCCAGTATACCTGTGTCTCTGTCTCAAGGCCCAGCAGTGTTTTAGGTGTGCCTAAGGTGGCAAGACAGCCAAGTAAGGCACTGACTGACAAGCACTTGTGACCATCCAGAGGTTCTTCTAGAAAAGTGGGTTTGTTTCTGTCATAGTTGGGACCCATGTTCTCTCACTTGGGGTGGGTGGGGGGAGGGGAATCAGATGCAAAAGGGTGAGAATCCCTGCTGGAGCTCATCAGGTAGAGCCCGGGGCTTTTATGGCTGATAAATGGGACCAAGAGATGCAGAGGGAAAGTCAAGCTTGAAAATGAGCTGGGCTCAAGGTTTCTGTCTCCTCATCTGTAATATGGTCCCTCAGGGAGGGCCGTTGACTCTCCTCCTGACAGATCGGGTCCTTCAGGCCAGGTGTGTCTCCCATGTTTACCGGTGGCCCTTGCCAACCCTCAGCACACGTGGGGAGTGTGCACTCACTACTGTACTTTCTAGCTAGCTCCCTAGTGAGTGTCCTCCTTGTCTCCCATTGGTCATTTGGCTTAGGCAGCCAGCCACATGGGGCTCCTGTGTCTAGAGGCTGCTTTGTTCTTATTGTTTTTTTCTTTGTGACTGGCTGGTATAGGGATCTGAACACGTGACCTTGGTGTTATAAGACTGTGCTCTAACCAACTGAGCTAACCGGCCAGCCCCTGGAGGCTGCTTTGAAGCCTGAGATGAAAGATGGGAGTAGGCACCTTCAGCAGGGTCCAGATTCCTCACCTTATGATTTCTCTGCACTCCCTCCTCCATCAGACCACTGTTTCTAGTTAGGGACAGAAAGGAATGGAAAGTGAGAGGCAGAGCAGTAGAAGTAATGCTGAGCTTGGAGACAGTAAAACTAGTGTGTCCCAGCTCTGCCACTTTTGACCAAACTGATCCTGGGTATTGCTGGCCCCAGCAGTGAAATGCAGAATTGTTAAGATGACCTCTGTAGGACTCTCCAGCTCTTGTGGATTTGTGATCAACTATTGTGGGTCTTACCCTTTATACTCTCTAGCCAGAGCTGATACTCCCACAGTAGGTCAGGCCTGTGAATCTCAGTGGTCCTTGGGAGGTGTTTGTATGTGTTTATGTGTGTGTGTCTGTCCATCCTCTTTTGTATGCTCAAGTGTTGCTACATACCTGCATAGCAGTTTGTAGATAGATTCACCAAAGAGGGCAGCACTAGTGTCCTTAAGGCACTAAGCAATAGGAAGGTGGGGGCTTCACTAGTCTTCAGGGTCTGGCCTAGTCCTGGGCCCTGTTAGCATTTTTGTTGCACTGGGAGGTTTAATATCAAAGGATGTCCAGAGCCCCCAGCAGGCTCTAACTACCCTTCTCCAGAGGTGCTGGTTTTGGGCTCAGGTGCTCTGTCTCTCTCTGTCCGTCCATCAGTACCCTATCCAGCTGCTCCCACGCGGTGGTGGCCTTGCTGTACCCCTTCTCCTGGCAGCACACCTTCATTCCTGTCCTCCCGGCCTCCATGATTGACATCGTCTGCTGTCCCACTCCCTTTCTCGTTGGCCTGCTCTCCAGCTCCCTCCCCAAACTGAAGGAGTTGCCTGTGGAGGAGGTGGGCCACCAGGGGAACCGGCTGGGGGGGAAGGGTGGAGGAAGGAAGGAACTGTAACCCCTGGGAGGAAAGGGCAGGGAGGTGGGAGAAAGGCTGCTGGGATCTTCTTATTTGTGGCCTCTGGGCCTGTATACCCAGCTCTTACCCTTTCTCCCTGGGAGATCTATCCCAAGTTGGAGTTATTCCTGTTATCCGACCCTTGGAACCTGGGAGGTCTGGAGGCCCGGCAGAGGGCATTGCAGGACTCATACCCTAAACCACTGCTATTAATGACTTCTTTCCTCAGGCACTGATGGTGAATCTGGGATCTGACCGATTCATCCGACAGGTAAGCACAGCACACTGCAGAACCACAGCCTGCCCTAGGGTAGCCGGATGTTTATCAGACTCAGGCTCCTGAGCACCCTACACAATCACACATACCGCTCAACCTTTGCAGCCTGTTTGTTGAGCTCTTTGGATTCTATACTCAAAGAATAGACAAAGGTGGGGAGAAGCTAATCTGATAACCCTTGACCTCAGCAGGATCTGCCTTTCCATTGGCATCATCAGCTTCTGGAGGGCAGTGTGGGATTGTGAAGAACACGGCCTTGAAGTTGGAAGACTTAACCTCTGGGCTCTGCCGCCTTTGAGCCACGTGGTCTAGACAGGCCTCTGAACTTCTCTGAGCCAGTGCTCTCATCTCTAAAGCAGGGATGGGTATAACACATGGCTTGAAATGTTGCTGGGGGGTTATACAAATAGCTATAGTGTGCTATGTAATGTGAAGGTTTGCATAATTTACAATCATCCAAAAAGCCTTTGTTAGTCACGGAAATCCTCCTGGCTGTCTACAAAGGAGCACAACTGAATGCCATCCCCTCTGGGAGTATAATACTGTGTGTCACACACCACCAACAGAACTGTGGCTTCCAGGTGCAAGGCATAATGATATGGACACTGAACCAGAATGTAGAGACAGGAATGACAGCTTAACCTCATACCTGAGACAGGCTAGGCCACGGTCTCCCTGCCCTGAGCCAACTATGCTTCCCTCCTGGAGAAGACAGGAATTGGGGAGACTTCACAAGGGTATTGGGGTAGGAACCCCTGGCTGGGCAGTGAATGCCCACCAGCTCTACCACTTTTTATTTGTGTAACCTTGGGCAAATTTCTTAACCTTTCTGTGCCTCAGCTCCTCATCTTAAAATGAGGTTGATAATAGTTATTAGCGTTATTGGGAGAATTAAATGAGATTACGAGGGTACTTCAAAATTTTTTTGGAAAAATAGAATTAAAAGATAATACAAATCTTTCCACGAACTTTTTGAAGTATGCTTGTATACAGTTAGCTCTTCAAACAGGGCTTAGCACATAGTAAGTACTCAGTCATTGTCGGCTATGATTATTATCACTGTGTTTCTTCCTTCTTCTGAAGATGGATGATGAGGACACATTGTTACCTAGGAAGCTACAGGCGGCTCTGGAGCAGGCTCTGGAGAGGAAAAATGAACTGATCTCCCAGGACTCTGACAGCGACTCCGATGATGGTAAGGGAGGCTTGCCTGGGCAGAATCAGCTACAGACTCCCTCTGCTGTGGGTCTGGGCCTTTTAGGGCCGGCACTCTGTTTCTCTGCATTAGACCCTTTCTAGCCGATGAGGCTGTAGGGATAGGACATTTGTTTCACTCTAGTGGCTTCTCTACCCCAGGAGCTGTGGGAAGGAAAACCCAAAGATAGGTTGCAACCACAAAGATTCTTATTGCTAGTGGGACACTATTCCTTCCTCTCAGACCTTGCCTCAAGCCTTTGCAGGAGATGGAGGGAAATTTCCTCTTCCTGGGAGGCCAGGCACATCACTTAGGGTGAGGGTTGTGAGGAAAGTGGTGCTCTGTCTCTGGTTTCTACTTTCATTCATCCAGTAATTATTTGCTGCAAACTTCCATGTTCAGAGCACAGTTTCTGACCTCCAGGAGCTTGTGGGCTAGTTAAAAGCCCTTGAGCACAAGAGATAAAGTTTCAAGAACACAAAAGTGGTACTGGGTGGAAGTTTTGCTGGTGAGATGGAGACTACTCCAGCTGGAGATTGGAGGCCTTGCAGGCTGTTGACTTGAACCCCAAACATTTTCTTTTCCCTTCCAGAATGTAATACCCTCAATGGGCTGGTGTCGGAGGTGTTTATCCGGTTCTTTGTGGAGACTGTTGGGCACTACTCCCTCTTCCTGACACAGAGCGAGAAGGGGGAAAGGGCCTTTCAGCGGGAGGCCTTCCGCAAGTCTGTGGCCTCCAAAAGCATCCGCCGTTTTCTTGAGGTTTTTATGGAGTCTCAGATGTTTGCTGGTTTCATTCAAGACAGGGAGCTAAGAAAGTGTCGGGCAAAGGGTAAGGCCAGAAGAGCTTGGGGGTTGTGGGCTAAGAGCCCTCTTCTCTAACTTTTCTGCCACCAACAGGGCTGAATAACTAGGCACTGTGGTGGAAGCTCTTAGGTATTGGCTAGGAACAGGCCTCTAAACACCCCTTTTTTTCTGATAGAGATTTCCAAGGCAGCTTTCTTCTCCTGTCCCAGTAAATGCCTCACAAAGCCATGCACAAACTGGAGCCATGTGGCTAGAGTGGGACTCATTTCCACATAAGAGCAGCATGCCATTGGTTGTCCATCCCCTCCTCAGATACCCTTCTTATTCAGAGAAAAGGACCAGACTGAACAATTCGGAGGGAGAACCCAGGGATTGGGCAGTCCCTTAGAGATGATGGGGCTAGCTGTCTTAGATTAGTGGCAGACCATATTCAAGGAAGGTGGTTATCTTATTTCTAGCTATTTCATCAGCTTACTCCAGGGCTTTTTCATCTCATCATGACTTTTCTAAACTCGGGGTTATTATTTCTTCTGTACACTAAGACTGTTCATTCAGTGTAACCACCTTTTTGGAACAACATGGTACATTGGTCTAAAAGAAGGTAGAGGTGTCCATTGGGGAAGCTTTGAAATGAGGAATGCCATCCTTACTGTACTGCAGCTCAGGAATGTGCATTAGGAGGCAGGGTATCGAGGGTCTTCTTGTTATTAGCAGTAAACATCCATGAGATGTCAGTAATGATAGTTTTGATGAGCTAGTCTGAATTCTAATAAGATGCTATTATAAATTATATTCCTAGGTACTTGCTTTCTTCTTTTTAGCATCTGTGTCCATTGGTCCCCTTCATATAGGCCTCCCCATCCCTTACTCCAATAACTGTTTTCTTCCCTGTTCCTGTCTCTCCTCTTACCCAGGCCTCTTTGAGCAGCGAGTAGAGCAGTATTTAGAGGAACTCCCAGACACTGAGCAAAGTGGAATGAATAAGTTTCTCCGAGGTTTGGGTAAGGAGCTTTGTTACAGATGAGAAGTTCAACAAGGGAGGGCTGGGAGATCTGTGCCCCAAAATACTCTAAATCAGTGCCAACAGGTATTTATATTAGAGCTATAAACAGAACAGGAGATCCCTTGGTGAACAGAAGGTTCTCAGCCAGTGCTCCATGGGCATTTAGCACAGTACTTACCAACCTGCAAAACAAAGGGAAACCACATAAGTCATATAAGTCAGGTCTTCTCGTGTAAGTCAGGTTTTTCTGGGTGCACTCCTTCCTGAGAGAATCTGAGGGCTGTTAGAGCCAGTGAGTTTTCTTCTAGGCCATAAAGGGTCTACAAAAGTACCAGTGCCAGAGTGCCCTTCCTGCAGTTACACTCCCTTCAAGGAACTCAGCTAGCTAGATCATAGAATCATAGCATGTCTCAGTTAAAAGGGAAACTGAAGCCAAAGAGGTTAAGTGGCTTGCCCAAAGCCACACAGTGATTAATGCCAGTGCCCTAATTAGCATAGCATGTCTCAGTTAAAAGGGAAACTGAAGCCAAAGAGGTTAAGTGGCTTGCCCAAAGCCACACAGTGATTAATGCCAGTGCCCTAATTAGAGTGTTTTCACTACCCTGGATCAGATCTACCACAGCTGTAAAATCCAGTCTTTCTAATCCTTTTTCACTGAGAGGAGGGTCAGGACTGCAAGAAGGAGAGGGAGCAGAAGTTGGAAGAGTTGACATTGAAATATTCTCCCTTTTGCCCTCTCTGGCCCACAGGCAACAAAATGAAGTTCCTCCACAAGAAGAATTAAACAACTTTCCCAGTAGCAGAGTCCAATGACTTGCAGAGCCTGGAGCCTAGGGAGAGGGCCCAGCCTGGGACCCTCTGGGCTGCTGTGGCTGCTCTGCCACCACAGACTCCACCCTTTAAGCCAGCCCATCTTTGCCTTCATGATATCCCAGGATACTGTTTGTAAATAATCTGCTGTAAGCTTTAACTGTTTTGTAACAAGCAAAGAGAATCTGGTAAATATTTGTATATTCCCAAAGGGCCGGGTGCTTTCCTGCCCTGCCCGAGCATGGATGAAGTTTTTCTGGGTGCTGGTGACTGGCCAATTATGTGCAGCTGACTGTCTCAGCCGAACCACTGATCTTTCCTGGAGGCTTTTGGCCTGCCTGCTTGCGGCCCCTGCTGCCAGTCTTGGGCCCTGGAGAGCAGATGCTGTCTTGTTATGTACAGGAGGACTATTTTTTTTTTAATCTTAGAGTTTCTATTTTTTTCTAGTAGTCCACCTCCCCAACCCACTGTTTTTGAAAGGCAAAGGCCAGTCAGCCCCCACTTGCAGCATGGTTCCAGGCTCTTGGGACTGGTCCTTTCTTGTTTCTCCCACCCTCTGAGATGGTCAGTGAGTCATGGGAAGCCCAACCCCCCCCAGCTCTGCCAGTGCTTTCTGGGCTCCCCAGTCAGTGGTGGCCATGATGCGGTACAGGGCATCCCTCCTTCCCATCACCTTACGGGTGTTCTCAATAAACAGTGTACAGTTGTTTGGGCCCAGAGCCCCATGTGTTCCTTGACTTCATTATCCAGAGTTCTCTCTCTTGGGAATGGGCTGAGACAGGCCACCTGGGGATGAAACACCAGCATGCAAGGAATTTAGTACCTGATTAGCGGTTAGCCTCAGTGTGGATCACTGACCTCCCCAGAAAAATTTCAGATAACTGAAATTCAGTTCTCTGGCCAGAATCTATGACTGGTCTTAGATTTAAAAGATATCTAACCATTGTTCTAGTTCAGCTTTCCTCTCTAGTAGCCATCTGTTCAGACTTAATTTATGTGCTTCCAATGATGGAAAGAATGCTGTTTGCCCTTTGGCTCCATTGTTAGATGAATTTGAACTTTTTCCTATTCAGTCTGAAACCCTTAAGCAGTCTTTGGGTATTCTGACATTGGTAGAGTGAAGACCAGCTAAGGCTAACCCAGGATTTGGTCATAGCCCTGACCCATAGCCTATGACTCTTCCATGTCAGTCTGTGAAGTTTTTTCCACTGGAACCTTGAGTTTGCATAGAACAAGTTCTGTCACATTCCATGGAAGAGTAAGGAGAGAAGCGGGGTAGGGAATAAGGGTAATTTAGGCTTTCCAACCACCAGGGCCTCGGTAGAGCAGAGGCCTTGAAAACTCCCAAGATGAGGCATTGAGCTGGAACTTTTCATTGGTATTGGGTTTGGGTACGGCAGAATTTGAACCTTGGAGTAAAGTATCCTGTCCTTCCAACCTAGTCTGTTTAAACAGGAAATGATCTCATGCTGAATTTTCTTTCCTCCTGCCCCCTATCTCCATTGAGGCCTATGCAGGCCCCGACTTATCTATGATTTGGGGCTGCTATCTGCTTCATAAAAACAAAGTGGAGGGTTTGTCTTCCCGGAAGAAACCATAGTCGTCTTCTCTGAAAAAGCCTTCTACAGAGTTGGCTTTTGCATTTGCCTGGAATGCAAAAGGAGGACAGGGATTGAGGCCTTATGAGTCTGGGTTTTCAGTTGAGGTGGAGAGAGAAGACAGTGAGTGTAACCAGAAAATTCAGAATGGGGTGTAGTTACCTCCAGAACTCATCACTGTTATCCCAATCTGGGTTTCATGACAGTCACAGAAGTGGTTTCATTAATAATAAAAGACGGTTTCCAAAGGTGCTTTCTCTCCTGCTGTCCTGCGCCTCCCCGCCCACTTTTTTAAAGTAGCTCTAAAGAACCTTCAAACGTGGTCAGATAACAAGATGTATAGGTGTAAATTGTTATCATTTTTTTCATAAATTTTGAACCTTTTATGTACCTTTAAAACAGTGCATCTTAACCCTTGGGTGAATCCCAGAAGGGTATGTCTCCTTCCTCCTGCTGTGGCCGCAGTTTCATCCCAATTCAGAAAACTGATACTGGCATGTAATGGCTGGGAATGGGCTGCAAGGGCCCATACAGTGATTGCTCAGGTCAAGGCACAGAAGCCTTATCGAGAAGAGGATGTATGGACAGCGGCCTGGTTTGGAGCTGACAAAATCTATTCAGGTTTTCTTTCCAAGTTCTGCTTCCCCATGATCTCTGGAGCCCTAAACCAATGATTCTCCACACTATCAGATCTAACACTTTTTTTTATAGCACGTACTGTAACTCCACTTTACTATTCTGAAATGAAAGTCATAGATAATATAATCTACCTTAAACATATCTTAACTGTAATATGAAAGGGGAGAAATAAAAGGGAAGTATTTTGTTTTAACATATGTTTAAATATGTAAATGCTTAGGCACAGCTGTACTAGAAGATATAATGAAGTTAGATGCCTACACCTGTATAGAGAATTATGACTACGATAGCTACATATGCAGACAGATAAAAGCGTGTTGTATTATCAACTCAGATCCTACTGATTAGTTATTATTGATGAGGGAGTTTTCTGAAATGAACAATTTTTGGAAATGTTCTGAACAAAAAGTATGAACTTCCCCTGATTTAAACAGTAATTGGAATCCGAGAGAACTGAGAAGTATATGAAAACTCTGCAAAAAAAACCAACCAAACAAACAAAAACCATAAAAAACCAAAACAGAACAAAACCTTTTTTGATTATTTGGAAACGGAGTTAGATTTTTCTTTGTTGTGTAGGACCAACCCATCCATTGCAGAACACTAGCATCCCTGGTTGCTTCTACCCACCCCCCATGATTGTGACCAAAAAGGCCTCGATAAACTTCCAAAACAATCCCCTAGAGGATGGAACTGCCGCCATTGAGAACAAATGTCCTTAAATGACGCCTTTCTGATAACCTTCAGGCAATTGCTCAGGGGCAATGCAATGCTCTCTCTACCAGGAAGTACCAGTGCCTACAGGGGTGTCAGCCCTCCTCTGTTCTGGAGTTAAGGCAGGCCCTGGGTTGTCTCCTCTCATCAGTCTGGTAACTTTTTTCTTTTTTTTAAAGATGACCGGTAAGGGGATCTTAACCCTTGACGTGGTGTTGTCAGCACCACGCTCAGCCAGCGAGCTAACCGGCCATCCCTATATGGGATCTGAACCCGGGGCCTTGTTGTTATCAGCACCGCATTCTCCCGAGTGAGCCATGGGCCGGCCCCAGTCTGGTAACTTTTAACGCAGGGCAGGCGATGTTCTAAATGCTCTTTTCAATAAGTAACCACGCTCTGGTTAACTGTAGTCTTGAAATAAGGAGCCTGGGCTTTTTAAGAGCAGTATTTGTAAGGCGTGCCCTTGGAAAGTGGTATTATTCAAACTTTGGTTCACATTGGATAGTCTGTGGAAGTAAGTCTGAGCTGTGGTTTTAATTAAATTTTTGTTAATAATAATACCCTTTATTTCAGGGTAGACTTATAACCTACCTTGTACCCAAAATGATTTATAAGGATACACAACAGAATATTTAAAACAGCATCAACTGAAAGTGGGAATGAAAGTAAAACAAAAATTGGAATGTAAAGTAGAGCTTCTACTAGAGATGGTACACGAAATAAACACAATTAGTTTTTAGAGCCAGATGAGGTGGTATGCATTCCAAAATGTTAAGTATATTTGCCCATGGAGGTGGGGGTGTAATTTCAAAGGCCATGAAAACTCCAACGAGAGAAAATACTTTTCAGCACTGACAAGTTTCTGGCAGCTTATTTCTTTTTAAAGTTATTTTTTGTCCATTTATACCTCCTTTCAATACGAAAGTAATAATGCATTCGGTTAAACAAGAAACAAACTACCACAACATACATCATTTCCGTCACCTCCCAAAGCCCAAAGAAGAAATTCCTTTTCTCAGGACACTTGCATGCTTGTACATGCGTTTTCTTTTCTTAAGCATTTGAACATAGTTGGCGCTCGTTATCTTTTAGACAATTGAAACAACGTAAATTCTCAGATATTTGGAAATTCCCATCTTGAAAGTGTTCGTAAAGCCCACACCTCTTGTCCTACGCGCACCCGAGGCGGGGTTTGAAGTGCAGTAAAGCTGGCCCGGAGGCCTCCCTCGGAAGGAGACCAAGGGCTGCACAGCAAGCAGGACCGGAGCTGAACCTTCCGCCTCGCCCGGCAAATATCGGATCGGGCGACTCGAACCGGCCCCGCCCCCTGCCGGAAACGGCCGAGCCGGAGGCTGGGGAAGACTCCTAGCGTGCTTCCGGCCGGGAGTGGCTGGTAGTGGGGGAGGTATAAGTGCCCCGGAACCAGAACTGCTCACCCTCCGGAAGTGGTTCTCGGGGGCCAAAGAGAGCGCCGAGCTCTGGTAGGTGTCGTGAGGGAGCTGCTGAAGTTGGGCGGTGCAGACTGATGGACGGCCGCGGGAGCTCCGAGCGCTGCGGGTTCCCAGCCGCCCGAGCCCCCGTAGCCTCCCCGCCGTCGGGGGATGTAGGTGGGCGCTTTCGCCTTGTTTCCGTGCCAGGGGCTGACTTTTCTCGGAATAGTTGGCTAAGAGGGATACTTGCATTTATTTCAACTTAAATCCTACTTAGCCTGTTTTAACAAGGACTGCTTTTGCAAATTGTGTCATTTTCCACTAGTCCAAAGTTCTATCTGCAGCTGCGAGGTTTGGTCGAAAATACAAAGTACATACACATCAGGCTAGTAATTCTATCCCTTTGCAACTCAAGCTTATAAAAAACTTAACGTGCTATGCTAGGTGGTACCATTTTCACAATTTTAAGTATGTGAACAAAAGCTTAAGGCCACCGAGTTGGAGGACATCTGATAAAGCTCTGCTCCCCACATTTGAGAGAACCTCATCAACTGTGTGTGTACACTAGTCAGCCACTAAATAGACACAGTACGATTCTGCCCACCGGGTACGTCAGTAACAGCTTGGCAGTCTCATGAAAAAATGTTACTGAATGTAGGCTCAAGAAAGCACTGGCGTCAAGGTAGACGTGGAGCTCAAAACTATTTGTCTGCTCATCAGTCTGTCTTACCCTACACTGTGTTCCCTTACTATGGGTCACATTGTATCTAGTGGCACCTTTCACTCCAAACTTAAAACATAAAATCAAAATGTAAGGTTTGTGTCATGCCTTCTTTGGGATGTGGATGTTTGGCTTTCAGTGTCACCCAGCTCAGAGCACCTGCCCAGCTGAAAGATTTGGGGGTGAGAACAAGCTGGGAATAAGGTAGATCAGCAGCTGCTCTTCCAGGATGTGAAGAAATGGCTTCTAGAGGCATCTTCTGTTTACAATGGCTGTACTAGTAACTTTTGCATTTAGCACCTCCATATAGGATTAGGATGAGTATACCCTGTCATATGCAGATAGTTATCACAAGCAATGAACTCCCAAGGAAGACACTAGTGATCATATTCTTCCAAAACTTGACCCTTCCATGCCTAACCATTTTGTGGTCTGCTCCACTCCAACTTAGGGAACCTTGGATACCAGCAATGAACTCCCAAGGAAGACACTAGTGATCATGTTCTTCCAAAACTTGACCCTTCCATGCCTAACCATTTTGTGGTCTGCTCCACTCCAACTTAGTCACCAAGTCTTGTCCATTATGCCACCTGATCCTACTCATTTTTCACCCCCATTCCCACTTTCTTGGTCCTGCCTCCAGGCTCCCACTGTAGGCCAATCCCTGATCTAAAGCCCAGCCACTTTCCAGGCTCATCTCCCACCAACAGCACTTCCCATTTGGTTCCAAATTGCTTTTCTAAAACATTTTGCTATTTCCTCTGCTTGTACCACTTTCCCATTGACAATCACATGAAGGAGGTTGACTCTATCTGCTCCCATAATAGTTTACACTTGCACGTGTGTTAAAGAGTTGAACACAAAGGTTAAGTGCATGTTTCCCATTTTACTTAATCTACACAATCTTCAAATAGGCACTTTTACCAAAATTTTAAAGATGAGATTGGGTTAAGCCTCAAAAGTCACACAGCTTTTGAAACCAAATATTAAGTTGAATCTCTTAATTTACTAACTAGTGACTAGCTATTATAGAACCTTGGACTCGGCTTCTGTGTTTATAAGTCTTCAAAATGACCCTAATGGAGAGAATTCCCCCCCTAACCCCTGTCAGTACCATAATGGAAGATGCACACCCAAATGATCCAGTTATAAGACTGTCCAACTGAATAAAGTTTTCCTGACTCCTTGTAACTCTATTCTTATCCAAGTCAATTCAATTTCTCCTCTGTGCTTCCTCTTATGTTTGATTCCCAACATCCTCTAAAGATT
>NW_007726455.1:65260-117981 GCF_000696425.1 Galeopterus variegatus | reverse complement strand
TCAATTCAATTTCTCCTCTGTGCTTCCTCTTATGTTTGATTCCCAACATCCTCTAAAGATTGTCATGATAGATTTGTCCCATAGAAAATCATGGTTCCCAGCCCATGCATAACCCCAGAAAGCAAGGAAACCTCCACAAACTGAGCAGCTTAAGTGCCACTTTAATTTCTTTGCCCAGGATTCTAGACTGTTTTACTTTGGGTCAAGAAAAGCTCAAAATCTCAGGAATAACTGTAGCAAATTAGAATTTACCCTGAGAGCCATGAGGATCCTATTTGTAACCAAGCATTGGTCAGCATCAAGATTTTGCAGTAGCAAGAGATACAAATCCTAGAAAACCTAATTCCAGAGTCTGGCCTTCAACATTTCTCAATTTCCTCCACAATATACATTTCAGACTAAATGTAAAATTAATCTCATCTATGCCTAGGGATCTATGAATCTCTGACAACTGCTTACTGGAATGTAATCCACTTTGATAAAAGCCCTGGTGTTTTAAGTTCAGATTGCTGGACCTCACCTCAAGATTTTGATTCATTATATTCTAGTTGTAATGAGAACAACTTGATCCAAGATGAAGGTGCCATGTGGAAAAAACTTATGCTCAGGAATTAGATCTTAAAAATCCGGCTCTATCCTATCACCCTGTTCCTCTTTAGAATGAGACCCATCAAAATCCATGCCCCATCAAAACGGAATCTTCCCTTTCAAAGCTCCATTAAAGGTACATTCTCCTATTCACTAAAATACAAATTACAATGCAAATAGGCTTTTCAATAGCTATTTCAACTATCAACAGGTATCATTTTCATTTTACAAATGGAAATACTATCTCTACCACACACTTTCTAAGGGGAGTCAGTAGGAACCCATGACCTCATATCCTTAACTCTGAGAATCTGTTAGTTGAGTTTCCAAGGTACAGGAAGGGGTGATACCACCAAAGAACCTACACTCAAGACTACAAGAGAAAAGCCATTTGTTAGATTTAATGAACCTCCTTCCATGTAGCTTCAAGCCACCAGGACACNCTCTTCTGCTGAAGAATTTGGCCTTCACGATGACAGGCTGCTTTGGGAGCTTTCCCTTCCCCAGAACTTTGTAGTAGCCCTAGAAGAACAGAAAAAACAGTTTATAATACACCACAGCAGGTACCAACTCCGTGATGGATATGAGAAAAGATGCCTGCTGACCCACTTTCTAGAATGCAGGTAGGCCATGTTTCTGATCTGGGCACTAATGGGGGCACTGATAGCCCCCAGCAGTGAATCAAGACCAGTAGATTCTCTCCGAGGACTCTAGCACACCAGGACAAGAGTTGTGTCAGGATGTGACTCTAGTCCCGGCAAAGCACCTTTCAATTACCCCAATAAGCAAAAAGGACTAACGTGTTCCCAGAAATGCTCTAAGTCCTGACCACCAAAATTGCTCAAGGGACATTAATGCTTAATCGAAAGCCTCCCTAGGAGGAGTTCTGGCCTCTGTAAAAGACTATCTCTCCGTACTCATGGGAGGTAAGACTGACACAAAGACGAGCACCCCCAATGATATTTTTTAAAAATGTCTGTTTTGAGGAGAAACCTCTTCAGATAAACACAGTGCCTTTAAAAATAATCAAACATATTAGGATTTTATTCTGTAAGCAACATGAAGGGCCAAGAGGGCTGTGCTCAAGATCAGAACCAGCTATAGCTCAGGTGAGAAGTGCAAACCTGCTAGAATAAGGGCAACGACAGTAGGAAGTGATTACTGATTGGAAAGACATTCAAGTGAAAATCAAGTGAAAATGAAGTATTTGAATGAGTGAGGGAGTGGGAAGATTACTCTTCAAATATTTTGCCTGTATCACAACAAAATATTTGATAAATCTGTGTTTCCTGAGTTTTCATTTCTGTGAGGCAAAATAAGAGCAGGGCAAGGAGTGGGGGGTGGGTGGGTAGGCAAGAGTTCCACTTTTGTCACAGCGAATAACCTATGATAATTCTACCAAAAGGTGGAATTATCTAGTAGTAGGTAAGTGGGTAAACGTAGGATAAACTTCGGGTGGGAGATTAAGTGGATTCAATTAACCCAGAGTTTTGTAAAGGAACTAAAAACAATAAATTTTTTGGCCGGCCCGTGGCTCACTCGGGAGAGTGTGGTGCTGACAACACCAAGTCAAGGGTTAAGATCCCCTTACCAGTCATCTTTAAAACAAACAAACAAACAAACAAAACAATAAATATTTAATTCACTCACCGATCGCACCACATCAATGATTGGAGCCGCTCCAGTCTTGTTTTTAGCAGCATTTACCCGTGTCTGTTCACTGACCAAGGTCCACAATTTATCAAGGTTGACAGTTGGGCAGAAACTCTGGTTCCTCTTTAAGTGGTAATGCCTCATACCGACTTTCCCAAAGTAACCTGGGTGACTGGGAAGAGAAGGTAACCACCCTCGTAACCTCATTCCAATTAAGAAGCTATATATATCACCTTTACAGTTGCCTCCCCCATTACAGTGTAAATTGCTCACTGATGTAGACCAGTGACTGGCACATAGCAGGCACTTGATACATTTATTGAATTAAACAAATCTTTAAAAACCACCAATACTACTAGGAGGAAAAGGCTAGCCTTATTTCATGGAACCAGGATATATCGCTGAGGAAGTCAGAGATAGCACCGAGACCAAAATTCAGGTCACTTGAGAGCATTCTGTGGAAAATCTACACACTTCTGTAATAGAGATCTCTTTAAGAAATAGTCAAGAAACATATTACCTCCTAATTTGTATCTATAAGTGAATCGAACAGTTGTATAGGTCAACCTGAAGTGTGTCACTAACCTGGTGACTGACTGTGCCATAAGGCCCACAGCCAGTGAATAAGGTCAGCAGTTACTCTTCGAGGGCTCTAGCACACTAAGGCAACAGCCTATACCCAAGCGTGACTCTAGCCTCGATGACCAGTTCTCTCAGTTCATATCAAGTGTTAACTTGGTAAAAGCCAGCAATAGGCAAGATTTGTGAGTAAAAGACTTGCTCCCAGACTGGAGATGTTTTAATCCAGCTCTCTCATCCCCTACCTCCAAAGCTGTCTATGTCAGTAAAAAAACAGTCCAAGAAACACTCACTATTTGTCGAAGTCGATCCTGTGATGATGCATGCCACCAGCATTACCCCGGCCTCCCGGATGCTTCCGGTGCTTGCCTGCAGGAATACAAAGCTACATGGCTAACACAGCCTTCTCCAGGCCTTCAATACTACCTCGCGCAAAGCAAAGCATTTCCCACACGTCAGTGCCCTCGCTTATGCTGCTCCCAGTCTACAACTCTCTCTCGGCATTACTATGTCTTCAAGACTCCGGTTAAAATCTTTTTAACGTTCCACATCACAGCACTCCCACAACATCCCATGTCTTCCACTAATTCAGTACTCTGTCCAGCTCAATTTTTATCTACCCACTGATGCGAAATTCTCTAAAACTGGAGTACTAAAGGACCCTTTAACAGAAAAAAACCAACAGCGATCCAATTTAATCTGACGACAGCAAAAAGGTCTTACTCTAACCCTCGTCTAAGCCACCTACCTCCTGACTAGCTAAGCACCCGAAAAAGAGAGCACAAGGCCAAGCAGGAGGGGAAGCCGGTACTTACCGATACGGCCGTGGCCGTGGCTCACGTGGCCCCTTAGTTTCCGGGTCTTCCTCAGTCTGGATGGCTGTGTGGAAAAAGGAGCTTAGCGGTGAGGCCTACGGAAGAAGGGGCAAGGGGGGATGCTCGCCAGCCTGAGATGGGCCTATAGGCCTGGGGGTCAAGGCCCTGCCTTCTAGCGCATTCAGGCTGTGGACTGCCTCCGAGCCGGGAGGCTTCATCTGGGTGGCGCCTTAGAGATCCGAACCGCGGGCCGAACACGCGGCCTGGCCCCGCTCCGGGCCCACACCAGCCATCCTGCCCTGCGGCCAGCCATCCGCGGCCTGGCACACCCGGCCAAGGTCGGGGTGGGTAGCAGGGGGGAAACAGGACTAGAACTCCGGGCCCGCGCCGGCAAAGAAAAGGAGGCAAGGAAAGAATCACCTACCATGGCTGCGGCAGAGACGAAAGAGAGAGTCCTCTGCGAAGTCTCGCGAGGTACCGAGCGTGGGGGCGGGGCCAAGTGTCTCACTTCCGGCAGGGAGGCGGGACTCGGGCGGGGTCTCCTTGGTCTCGCGGGTTTCGTGTGTCTGGCGGTTGATTCTTCTTCCTACGGTTAGTCGTCATCCTCGCAGCGACGTCACAGGGACTTGGTAGCCGTAAATTCTCCTTAGCACAACCCGTTGTGCCTGGCTCGGAGGCTGTGAACTGTTGAGGAATAGGGGGCATGGGGCGCTCTGATGCACGCCGCCGCCGCCCAGGTGGGTCGGCCGCATTTCTGGATCCTGGGCCCAGGAACCGCCTAAGCTAACTCCAAGGGCCTCCGCCTCTCAGCTCCTCACCTTAATGCCCCAGCCCTGAACGGTCCCACGCGCCTCCCCAGTTCTTAGTGGTGTGCTCGGGCCTGGTGATGTTGAGTGCTTGTCTCCCCTCCGCAGTGAGGAGCCACAGTGACATCCTCAGTGTGCCCACCTCGTGTCTCTCTCTGCTCACTTTTAAGCACTTGGGCGTCTCCCGAAATGTTCGCCTACACTCCTGAGTGGACATCCGCTTTCCTTTCTCCTTTGCCCTTTTGCTAACATCTTGCACGTCCTCTCAAGTTTGAACAACCTTTTCTCTTCAGGGACCTATATTCCTGATTGCTTTTAATTCAGACCCTGTAAATACTTTTTCTTAATGCCACCACATTTAAATTTTCTCCGGAATCTATTTTGACACGCCCTTGATCCCTGCTGGATAAGAGAGCTACTGCCCAATCTGGACCCGTTGCAAGCATTTCCTCCTCTGTGAAACCTCTGACCCATTCAGTCATAATTATTCACTTCCCCATCTGTATCGACACACAGTCTAGTACGCAGCTCTTTAATTATTGATCTACATTTATCTTCCCTACTAGACCAGATTCCTTATGGGCTTAAGGATTGTGTTCTTTTATCCATGCACTCCCACTTCCTGGCATGTAGTACATGTTCAAGAAGTAATTGTTGAGTGAATATATGAACTTAACCTCACCTTCCTTTCTTTACTAATAGCGTAAGAGGAGTCCCTCCTGTCTTAAGTCGGCTCATTGAACCAGTGTTCAAGATCCCATCCCTCAATTATTGTGTAATTATTTTTCTCTGTCTTGCTCCCTTCAGCTAAAATATATTTTAGCTAAAATATTCTAAATTCTCCCTTCTCTATCTACTACCTTTTCTCTTTACAGTCAAATTCCCCAAAAGAATAGTAGTCTACAAATCCTGTCCATTTGCTTGTTTGCCATTCATTGTTTAATCCACTGCAGTCTAGCTCTCAGGCCTACTACTTCAGTGAAATTGCTCTTACTAAGGTCATTAATGAACCAATTACCAAACTGAATGGACGCTTCCCATTCTTCATACCACTTGTTCTTTCCGTTGTACATTTTTCTAGAGAAACTCTTGCCTTCCTCCTACTTCTTTGGCCACTTCTCAGTCTTCTTTTCAGGTTCTTCCACTTTGTCCACCATTTTAATGTTGATGTTCCTCAGCCTTCTGTCCTTATCTCATCTTTTCACAGTACCCTGTCTTGGGTGGCTACAATTCACATCTCTATTACTGAGCTCTGCACTCATATATTCACTTAATTACTGATTAGTATCCCTTGGATATTCTACAGACAGAATAAACATATCCAAAGAACTTAATTTTCCCTGCTCACTGGTGCCTTTTCCTTTATTCTGTATCTTGGTGAGTGACACCATCGTCCACCTAGATAAAATCAGGAAGACCTGAAAATTGTCCCCAAACCTTCTTTTCCTATAAAACACTGTCACCATATCCTTTTCTTTCTGTTTCTCTCAAATCTTCTTCTTCCTTTTATGCCCTAGTGGCACTGCTTTTATTCATGCCCTCATCATATCTCTTATTTGGAGTTTTCAACACCCTCCTCTGATCCCTGTGCCTGCATTCTAACCCTCTTCTCGTCTCTCATTCATACCTCCACTAGGTTAGTGTATTAGTCAGGGTTCTCCAGAGAGACAGAATCAATAGGATACATTATAATTATATGAGAGGGATTTATTAGGGGTATTAGCTAATGTGCCTGTGAAGAAAAGTCCCACGATAGGCCATCTGTATACTGGATGCCCATAGCATGGCTCAGTCCAAGTCCAAAGGCCTTAAAACCAGGGAAGCTGATGGTGTCCTTGGTGTAAGTTCTGAGCTGAAGTCTTGAGCTCTGATGTCCACGGACAGGAGAGAAGAGTGTGTCCCAGCTGCAGCAGATGAAGAGAGAGCTTCACCTCTTTCCTCTGTCTTTTGTTCTCTCTGGATCCGCAGCAGATTGGATGGTTCCCATCTACCTTGAGGGTGGGTCTTTCCCACCCAGTCCACTCAGATTCTCATGCTAATCTCTGCTGAGACACCCTCATGGACACACCTAAAAAGATAGCTTTACCAGGTTTCTCAGCATTCCTTCATCTAACCAAGTTGACACCTAGAATTATCCTTCACAGTTAGTATTAAAAAAAAATGACTTTTGTTCTTTTTACTCACTGGATTAAAAAGTCTTATTTAGCTCCTTATTTCCAAAAGAAGATAGCCCACATGCCTTTCCAATCTTACCTCAGTTTCTTCCCTACACAAGCTTTCTACTGCAGCCATAATTGGTACATCTCTTGGGCATTTTTGCCTTTGCTCATGCCATTTCTCATTTCTGGAGTGCCCATCCTCTTCCTGACCACATATCCTGAATCTTCCTGAACATTTAAGGCCCATCTTATATTGTGCTTCTTCCCAGAATACTCCAGTCCACAATGATAATAGCCAACATTTTCAGGATACCTTACAATTTACAAAATGCGTCTGCCTGAGAGTTCACTACCAGTTTCATTCCATGTGTAAGAAAACTGAGGCACAAAAGAAAAAGAGAAAAAGAAAAACTGAGGCACAGAAGAGTTGAGTGAATTGCCAGAGGCTACATAGCTGGTAAGATAAAAAGCCTGGGCCTAGCCTTTAGTCTTTCTCTCCAGACCCCCTGCTTTTACCTCTGTGACCACTCCCTCTTTGACCTCACAGCATTATGGTCTTCACCACTCCTTCAATCTTAATCACAGACTGCATGTTACCAGCAGAAAGAAGGGTCTTGGGAGTGGGAGGCAAGATCTAAGAAGAGATCATTCTCTGACATCGAAACTGGCCATTGAGTGCAGAAGGGATGAGCTGAGCTACCTAAAAGCTACTCTTGGGAAGATGATCTGTCAATGGAGGTAAGCTGGGCAGAGCCTTGGGAACGGCAGGTAACCTTCAGGTGTATTATAACTGGAGACTGGAGCAAGGTCTAAGACTGTACAAAGAGTTGAGATAGGGTTCTGGGTACTAGGACGCTGCTTCTGAATAGTTTGCCGGTTCCTTGGTTATAGAGGAGCTACAACTTGTTTCTCAGGCCACCTGGCTGAATGGAAGGCCTCCCTCAGTGGTCCCAGCATTCTGTGTTGTGTTCTGTGCTCACCTAACATTCTTTCATTAATGGTTTGATCTCCAGGGTAGAGGGAATACTCTGGGAAGTTGTCTGATCCTGGTTTAGTAGGCAGCTCTCTCTCCTTCACAAGACAACCATGTTGTTTAAACATTCAGCTCAGGAGGGGTTTGTTCAGAGGGGATCAGTTTCCCGAGGTCAGAGAGAGCAGACAAAGCTGAGTTCTATATCTGCAGTTGAGTAGCAGCCAGATGTTAGGCATTAAGTGACGTATCCCTCCTTACCAGGCACGTGGGGCATGACCTTGGACATGACCCCTGAGAGATGTCCTTCTCTGTGACATCTCTTCTGAAGTAGAGCATGGCCTTGTGACATCTCAGGCATCCTGACTCCCTCAGAGACTCAGGGCCTCAGAAAATACCTGCAAAATAAGCAGAAGAGAGATGATGCCAGGCAGCGGCCTGGTATGGCAGGTAAATGTGACACTGATGTTTTTGCTACCCCAGGCCTCTCTCCAGGTGGCCTTGGGAACATACTGACAACCTGAAAAGAGCCCTGGTGGTCCTTCTCCTTTTCTCTCCTCTGTCGGTTTCTGAGTTTATCATCAGGCCTTCAGACAGCAACAGCAGCATAGTTGAATCCAGCCCTGTTTTTTTGCTCTACATCTTTAGATTTGCGCAGGTGGAAATACTGTGTTGCTTTCCACCTTCTCCTTTTCTCTCCTCTGTCGGTTTCTGAGTTTATCATCAGGCCTTCAGACAGCAACAGCAGCATAGTTGAATCCAGCCCTGTTTTTTTGCTCTACATCTTTAGATTTGCGCAGGTGGAAATACTGTGTTGCTTTCCATTTTCAAGTAGAGGCCTGTTAATTCAAGATCGGAAGAACTGGAGTTTCTGGTCTTTTCTAAGTAAGGATTAGAGAAAAGCTTGTAAATCCAAATTTATTTTCGAAAGAATTTAAAAATTATATGTAATAGAAAAGATAGTATAATAATGTTAAAGAAAATTTTGAAAAAAAATAAGAATAAACACTTCAAATCATGCCGTTTTCATTTCTGAATGTCACCTCTCAGCTCTTGTCTACATTGGAGGCATAGCTGTCTGCAAAATTGATGATCGTAGTATACAAATCTTTTGTATTCTGCTTTTCATTTAACACCATGACATTTATCCAGTCTTTGTGATTAGTTTTAAAAGCTAAAGAGTAATTTATCTTCAGCATGTACTGTAATTTACTAATCCATTTTCTTGTGTATTTTGTTTTCATTTTTTTGTTCATATTGTATTCTTTGCAATTAGAGACAATGATGCAATGAACATTTGTGTATATATAGTTTTTTCTTCTTCTGTTGAATAACTTGTCTGGGATAAATTCCCAGGAGTGAGATTGCTGGATTACAGGGTATGAACATTTTTATGATTCATTTTATGTTGCTGTGTATTTTTTTCCCTATGGATTGTACCAATTTATGCACCAGCACTATGTACAGTTTCCAATTTCATTTCAACTTCCCCAGGCCTGGGGTTTTTGTTTGCTTTTATCTGTAGTTTTTGATATATGGCATTTAGGGGGAAATCCATAGGATCACAGGTGGGGTTTTCTTCAGCACAAAGTAAAAATAATCTAATTTGAGGATTAGAGATTTCTAGGAGTCTTTATTTCCTGTGTTGGATAGAGTTTTTAAAAATCCATCGTACTACATGGCAATTGTATTCCTAGAATCTTTATTAGAAGCTAGAATGGAAAATCCTGCTGCCGTTTAACTCAGAATAACAAAAAGTGAAGAGAGGAATTCAAGGATCTTTGAGAGCAGTTTATCCAAAAGCACAAAAAAGAGGTGCTTACATATTTGGGTTTTATCTTAATTTCAGAGGATAAACTTAGTGGAAGGAACACAGAAGCTTGGATTCATTTCCTAGTTCTATTTTTACTGACTGAATTTGATGAACAAACAATATATTCTCTTTAAATCTGTTTTCATGTCTGTATCATGAAAAAATGAGATTCATTCATTCATTTTACACATATTTTTTGAGTGAATACTATTTTCCAGCACTATTCATAGGCACCAGGCAGTGAGGGGCAGGCATGATGGTGAACAAGAAAGGCAATGCCCTGCCCTAGGACTGTCTCTAAAAGAAGCAGTAAACAAGTGGACAATATATCAGGTTCAACAAAATTTAGCGAAGAGTAGGTGCTCTCTCACTACCTTGTGTTTCTCCCTGGCATTTTCTCCATGAGTACTATTTTGATAATTTGTTCTATACCACCCATGCGAATAATCCTTTGCAATTCTTACTCCCAATGTGATCTGAAATCTCTTATTCCATCATTCCTTGGCAAGGTTTAAAAAATCCAGTAAATGTTTTCCTTTCCTCAGATCCAGATGTGGTAAGATTTTAAAAGGAAGTGGTTTATGGCAAGGTGGCATTATATGTAAGGATTCCCATCCTTTCATAATTTCAGTTGATGTTTCTTTTTCTTTTTTTAGCTTATGAACAGCAGAAATTTATTTCTCATAGTTCTGGAGTCTGGGAAGTTTAAGATCAAGGCTCTGGCAGATTTTGTGTCTGGTGAGGGCCTGCTTCCTGATTCACAGATGGCACCTTCTAGTTGTGTCCCCCTATGGTGAAAGGGGTGACAGGTCTGTCTCAGGCCTCTCTTATAAGGGGACTAATCCCATTCATAAGGGCTTTTCCCCCCATGACCTAATCAAGTCCCAAAGACCCCACCTCCTAATTCTGTCACTTTGGGTATTAGGATTTCAACATATGAATTTTGGGGGGACACAAACATTCAGACCATAGCAGTGGTTACTCTAGGATTCACAGTATATACATCTTTAACTTACCACAGTCTACCTTCAAATAATATTATACTACTCCATGTATAGTATAAGAATCTTACAACAGTATACATCCATTACCTTCCTCCTGTCCTTGGTCTAATTATTTCCACACATTTAAATTCCATGATGTTTCATTTGGTCCAGATTTCTCCATGACTTGAAGCAGAGGTCACAAGATGGTTGTTGCTGGTGTATGTGGTATGACTCATTGTATTTTATGTTTTTAAATTTAGTTAGTTGCCAACATTTTAAAAATTCAAGTAAAAATCTGGATTTCTGGTGTTTTTGAGAAATCTGGATTTCTGGTGTTTTGAAAAACTAAGATTTGGCAACACTGGGCCCTCATACTTTTAGGTGGAGTGCTTCACTCATATAGACAGCCCGGCCCCAGTAGGCATTTGAATTTGCTGTCCTTAGCTTAAGTATAGCCTCCCAAACTATCTCTCCACTCTCCTAGGTCAGGGGAGGTAGGAAGGAGAGGAAAGAACTAAGAGTGAAAAGCAGATAGAGAAAGGGAGTGGAAAAGGAGTCATTTGACTTCCCCCTGTCCTCAGATTAGAAACCCATCGCTTAAGTGTGTCTTTAAATTAACCTTTTACCCTACTTTTCTAGGGTTTTTTTTGGCGGCTGGCTGGTAAAGGAATACAAACCCTTAAAATTAGGTAAAATTTCCTTTTGCTTTTAGCTCTTATACAATTATAAAACCAAATACAGTTTACAAATTATAAAAATAGTGAAAAACCAAAACTATCAATTTAACAATATTAATTTCGTATGCAGATGAAGGTTTGCCAGACTAAATTACCACTACAACTTGAATGTGATGCTGACTATTGTGGCGAAGTTCAGCAAACATATGCCACAACAATGATGGCTCAATTTCCCCACCTCCTTTCTCTATTTCACATGCTGTAAAACATTTATCATCATGTGCCACAATGTCATTTTGACTTCATATGGCTAGAATGCATCATTTACTTATTAAGTCTGGCTCTCTCTCTTCTCATTAACCTGAGACAAGTAATACTGCTTGGTGTGAACTAGATCCTGTCAAAGGACAAAATTACAACAAATAATTTAGTTTTAAGATCTCAGTTGGCTTTATTGTGATTCTAGAATTGCACAATACTTTATTCCATAAAATAGATTTAAGTGTTCCAGTGAGCTGAGCAAAAGTGATTGGCTTTATAGATAGAAAAAGGGCTAAAAAAGCAGAAATGAACAAAAAACGGATTGATCATTTCAAAGTTACTTTCCTTATAAGGTGGGAACAGGGAGACAACAATGGAAAAATAACTGGCTAACATCAGGTTACTTTGGGTTACTTTTTTTGTGTAAGGATTAAAGCAGAGGATGTCTTTTCATGCTATTGATTATTTCCTTTGCTGTGCAGAAGCTTTTTAGTTTGATATAATCCCATTTGTTTATTTTTTCTTTTGTTGCCTGTGCTTTTGGGGTGTTATTCATAAAGTCATTGCCCAGTCCTAAATCCTGTAGCATTTCCCATATGTTTTCTTCTAGGAGTTTTAAAGTTTCAGGCCTTATATTTAAGTCTCTAATCCATTTTGGATTGATTTTGTAGTATGGTAAGAGGTACAGATCAAGTTTCATTCTTCCACAAATGGATATCCAGTTTTCTCAGCACCATTTATTGAAGAGGCAATCTTTCCCCCAGTGTATGTTCTTGGTACCCTTGTTGAAGATCAGTTGGCTGTAAATACGTGGGTTGATTTCTGGGTTCTTTATTCTGTTCCGTTGGTCCACATACCTGTTTTCATGCCAGCACCATGCTGTTTTTTTGTTACTATAGATTTGTAATATAGTTTGGAGTCAGGAAGTGTAATGCCTCTTGCTTTACTTTTTTTGCTCAGGATTGCTTTGGCTATTTGGGGTCTTTTGTTGTTCCGTATTAATGTTAGGACTGTTTTTACTATTTCAGTGAAGAATGCCATTGTTATTTTGGTGGGGATTGCATTGAATCTATAGAGGGCTTTGGGTAGTAGGACATTTTTTTTTTTTTTTTTTTAAAGATGACCGGTAAGGGGATCTTAACCCTTGACTTGGTGTTGTCAGCACCACGCTCAGCCAGTGAGCGAACCGGCCATCCCTATATGGGTTCCGAACCCGGGGCCTTGGTGTTATCAGCACCACACTCTCCCGAGTGAGCCACGGGCCGGCCTGGGTAGTAGGACATTTTTACTACATTGATTCTTCCAATCCAAGAACAAGGAATGTCTTTCCATCTTTTAGTGTCTTCTTTAATTTCTTTCAGTAGTGATTTGTAGTTCTCATTGTAGAGATCTTTCACCTCTTTGGTTAGATTTATTCCTAGGTATTTTATTTTTTTGGTGACTAAAAGGAAACAATCAACAGTGTGAAAAGACAATCTACAGAAAGTGAGAAAATATTTGCAAACTACGCATCTGACAAGGGATTAATGTCCAGAATATACAAAAAGCTCAGACAACTTTACAGCAAAGAAATAAATAATCTAATTAAAAAATGGGCAAAGGAGCTGAATAGATATTTCTCAAAGAAAGACATACAAATGGACAACAGGCATATGAAAAAATGCTCAGCATCACTAATCATCAGGGAAATGCAAATCAAAACCACTTTCAGATATCACCTCACCCTCACTGATTATTATAATATAATAATCAGACTGGCTATTATAAAAAAGAGAATAACAAATGCTGGCAAGGATGTGGAGAAAGAGGAACCCTCCTGCACAGTTGGTGTGACTGTAAATTAGTGCAGCCATTATGGAGAACAGTATGGAGGTTCCTTAAACAATTGAAGATAGAACTTCCATATGATCCAACAATTCCACTACTGGGGATATATTCAGAGGATTGGAAAACATCAGGTCGAAGGGATACCTGCACTCCCATGTTTATTGCAGCTCTATTTACAATAGCCAGACAATGGAATCAACCTAAATGTCCATTGACGGATGACTGGGTAAGGAAATTGTGGTATATATACACAATGGAACACTACTCAGCCGTAAAAAAGAATGAAATTCCACCATTTGCAACAACATGGATGAGACTGGAGAAAATTATTGTAAGTGAAACAACCCAGGTATAGAAAAAGAAATATCGCATGTTCTCACTCATAACCGGGAACTGAATCCATAAATAAACAAATGAACAATAAAGAGAGACAGAGAGAAAGAAAGAAACAACAATCACAGTGATACGCTGAACTTTTAGAAAACTAGACGTGGAAGGGGAGGGGAGTGGGGGAGACGGGGGCTAATGAGGAATTGGTCAACGGACACAGAATGATTGTATATTGTAATGTTGAATAAACCGACTATACTGATCTAACCATCACACACTGTACACAATTATTGAAAATCAATGTTGTACCCCACATGTATGTATAATAAATTATCTAAAGGGGGAAAAAAAAAGCAGAGGAAACTTCATGATCTTGCCTATTGAAGATTTAAACTGGCCTGTTTGGGAAATTGGCGCTCTCTCTCTCCTGATTTCTAGGAAGTTTGAAACCTTTATAACGGTGACTTCATCTTGATTTTTATTTATATTTATTTATTTTTATTTTCCCATCTTGATTTTAGTCTGATCTTTTGGGGCCTGGTGCAGGAGCATAGTCCAAAACCATGGCCGTCTATAATTTTTATTTAACAATCCTAGTCTTTTTTTTTTTTTTTTTTTAAAGATGACCGGTAAGGGGATCTTAACCCTTGACTTGGTGTTGTCAGCACCACGCTCTCCCAAGTGAGTGAACCAGCCATCCCTATATGGGATCCGAACCCATGGCCTTGGTGTTATCAGCACCGCACTCTCCCGAGTGAGCCACGGGCCGGCCCTAACAATCCTAGTCTTAACATTGCCCCTAAAATCTTATTGTTATGAATATGTTGATGATCCAGAATATTTATACTTTAAAAAAACTCTGTTACCAGAATAAAACACTAATTTTAAAAAATTGTTAGAGAGAACTCATGAAAATATGTGTGTGGACCTCAGCTTTAGAACATTTCAGTAGAGTGTGGAGTCTGGAATCAGACTCACCTGGATTAGAATTTGAACTCTGCCATTTACTATTTGTTTTTGTGCATTACCCAACCTCTCTGAGCCTCACTTTCCTTAGCCTTAACCATGTCCCTCTTGGTTTTATTTAATTTGTAAAAGTGTCATAATACCTGTTTCCAAGGGTGGTTTTGAATACTGAAGTAAAGTATATAGAGCACCTGGCATAAACTTGACACTTAATAAATTCCCTGTTTTCCAAAATTAAAACTTGGTTCAAGCTTGCCCACCGATAAGGAGAGGAACATGTAGGTAGATCTGGGATGCTTCTGAAGGCAAACAAGCCCTGTGAGAAACATAACCCAGAAGATACCTCCAGGCTTTGTTTCTTACCGCAGAGATGCTGGACACTTTGGGCCCAAGTGAGGGGTTGAGACTGAGCCATGAGCCTCCAACTAGGGGAAGGACAGGCCTGGACTTCTGAGCCCTTGTTCTCTGAGGCCTCTCTGGCCTGTTCAGGAACTTCCCCTGTCCCAAGAAATAAGTCACTGTGCTTTGCACTTCACTTACAGGGAGTAGAGCTTGCTCGCTCTGCACGCTGCTTCACACCTGAGGATATCGATGGAAAAGCCCCAGTCCCGGGTATGGACATGGGCATGAGCTTCACGAGGCTGCCACTAGCTGGCCAGAAACACTGCTCTAGGAGTGAACAGGTGAAGGCTGTGGTACTGACCTGTTCGTTGTGCCATGGGAAGTTGCCAGATGTGGGCTCTCGGCTTCTACCTTGTCAGCATTTGCTCTGTAAGGACTGCTTCCAGGGCTTGATCCAGGAGATAGGACAGATTGCCAAGTCACATGGGGCCATCCCAGATGGTAAGTACAAAAGCACCACAGGTTCACCTTCTTCTACATAACATGTCTCTTCCTGTTTCATAGGAACTAAATATCAGGTATAGAAAGAATCAGAATTTCAATGCCCAAGGGATACTCATTGCTGAAATGAACTCTTTGGGGAATCTGTGAGACAAAGCAAATTCTCTTGATGCCTAAAATATCTTTTTTGTAAGCTGGAGCTTTTCATGTTTGGGATTTCCTTAAATTGGTGGCAGACTACGAAGCCTGGGAAGATTTTGATTTGAGGTTTGGCTGACTGCCAGATGGAGAGGACGTGTCCTGGCTCACTAAACCTCCAAGGCAGAGGGAGAATAACTGGCTGCCTAGAGTTAGTCAGAAACAGATTTTGAACAGAATCATATTGGCCAGTGGACAATTCATTATTTAAGCTGCTGCCTGGCAGGGAGGAGCCTGTGTCTTGCTCCTGAATGTCAGGTTTCCTAGGAAACAATCACACTGAGAACGGTGAAGTCCTTGGAGACAGGAACCAGGTCCCTTCATTTCAGTATTCTAGCACAGGGCATGTAGTAGAGGTACAGTGAGTGTATGCTGAATGAAATTATACAATGAGAAAGTCAAATAAGTTGGCAACACTTAGAAACATCATCTTTGATCTTTTTTGTTTTGTTTTCTACAGTATTTTCACAGTGAGTTGTAATACAAATCTAGGCTCTCTTTAAGACATTCTAACATTGCTGTTAGAGCGGTCTTTGCATCTGGATTTTGAGCCCTCTGAAATTATCTTTAAATTATTATTATTATTATTATTATTATTATTATTATTATTATTATTATTATTATTATTATTATTATTATTATTATTATTATTATTATTATTATTATTATTTTTTTTTTGTCTTTTGTCTTTTTCCGTGTCCGGCAACAGATCGCAACCCTCAGTGTTGCCCCCGTACCGGACCGGGGACCGGCAACGGGATCGCAACCCTCGGTGTTGCGCCCGCACCACGCTCAGCCAGTGAGCGGGAACAGGACTGTATGTGAGATCCGAACCCTCGGGCGGGAGCGCCGCCGCGCTTCCCAAGCGGCGCACTTATCCAGTGCGCCACCGGGCCGGCCCCTTTAAATTATTTTTTAAAATTATCGTTATTATTATTATTTTTTATTTAGAGGCTGGCTGGTAAGGGGATCCAAACCCTTGACCTTGGTGTTCTCAACACTGTGCTAAAACTGAGCTAACAGGCCAGCCCTGGAAAGTTTATCCTCCTTCTGCCCATTTGGGATTTTAAAAAGTAGAATGTGGAAGCAGGTAAAATGATGTCAGGGGAGATGGATAGAGGCTGAGGAATAAATAGGTTCCTAGCATCAATGCCTCCAGCGAGATGGGGACACATTGCGTGGGGATGAGTCCGTTTCCATAAATGTATTTCTCCTGGTTGCTGAGCAGTTGCAGTATT
The DNA here is from genome assembly GCF_000696425.1 of Galeopterus variegatus. Lineage (NCBI taxonomy): Eukaryota > Metazoa > Chordata > Mammalia > Dermoptera > Cynocephalidae > Galeopterus > Galeopterus variegatus. The sequence continues at coordinate 101,272 of NW_007726455.1, read as the reverse complement.
GAATGGAGGAGGGTCTGTGCCTGGGCTCAGGGTCTGTCCAGCTTGTTTTCAACTCTAATCTCTCAATGGAGCTTCTGCAGGCCTGTACTCCTGCACTGGGGCTTGGAACTGAGGGGATGGTTTGAAGTGGGCATTTTCTCATTCAGTTGTCTTTCATTTCAACATCTCCATAGCCCAGTACAGAACATGATACAGGATAGGGGCTTAAGCAAGTTTTTTTTTTTTTTAAATAAATGATTTAATTAGTGAATCCACAAAGAGCTCCCATGGCTCTTGCCTGGAAGGGAGACTTTTTTCACCTGTGACACTGCTTCTTTCCATTCTTCAAGTTGGAGGTACAAAACACATTTATCAAGCACCTGCTGGTGTGCAGACATTGTACTGGGCACCTGTGTTAGTATTATCTTTTCTAATTTCACAACAGCCCTGTAAGGTGGGTCTTATTATTACTATTTTGTAGAAGAAAAACCTGGGGATTGGGAAATTTACAGTTTAAGGTCTAACAACTACTAAGTGTCATGTCAGGTTAAGCTCAGGTTCACCTGTCTTCAAAGTTTGTGACCTACATTGTAGCACTTCGCTCAAGGGAAGAGCCTACAGATTACTGAATTATGAAAAATTCACCTAAAAATTATTGAATAGATGGAGAAATTCCATAGGATCTTTGGGGAAAGAACAAACCCTGCAACCTGAACCATCAAATGTGTATCTTTATTTAAAAAATTTTTTAAATTAAAAATATTTTTGACAGATAAAATTATATTTACTGTGTACAACATGATATTTTGAAGTATAAATACATTATGGAATGACACAACTCACCAATTAACATATGCATTACCTCATATAGTTATCATTTTTATGGTAAGAATACGTTACATCCACCCTCAGCATTTTTCACAAATATAATATATTATTAACTATAATCAACATGCTGTACAATAGAGCTCTTGAACTTATTTCTCCTGTCTAACTGAAATTTTGTATCCTTTGACCATCTCCCTAACCACCCCACTCTCAACCACTGTAGCCCCTGATAACCACTGTTCTACAGTCTACTTCTTTTATAAGATCAACATTTTTAGATTACCCATTAAGTGAGATTGTTCAGTATTTGTCTTTCTGTGCCTGGCTTTATTTTCCTTAACGTAATGTTCTCCAGGACCATCCATGTTATCGCAAATGATATTTCCTTTTTTTTTTTTAATGGCTGGATAGTATTCCATTGTGTCTCTATTGCACATTTTCTTTAGCCATTCACTCATTGAGGGACCCTTAGGTTGATTCCATATCTTGGCTATTGTGAATAGGGCTGCAGTGAACATGGGAATGCCCATAGCTCTTTGATACACTGATTTTATTTCCTTTGGATGTATACCCAGTAGTATGATTGCTGGATCAAGTGCAAAATTAGCCACAACCTAGCTGAGATTTTGCCCAGCAACTCCAGCACAATAGGAAAATGGGTCTGCATCACTTCTCAGGCTCTGAGGAGACCAGCTGGGCAAGATCTTTAAAAGCTTAGTGGTGGGGACCGGAATAAAGGTGGGAATTTGTTGAGTACACAATGGTTAATCATGTAGTGGGATGACTGGAGCTGCAGACTCTGTGCGGAAAGGCTAGTTATTGGAAATGGATCTACTCAGCCTATGAGAGTATCTACTTGGGGCTATTTGCTTTTAAGCTTAATAAAAAATGGTCCCAAGTCAAATTCTATCTGGAAAATTTGCCGCTGAGTACCAAAGTGATACTTTAAATAAATGCAGCAAGCTCTGAATGGAACTAGCATCCCTGAAACTGACATTTACTATGTGCTGACTCTGTCTTCAAGATTCTCAGGGTTCCTATGGTTTTATTTGATGTTTTAGGGAGAGGAGAGGCAATTAATTGTATATTTCCTTTGTGAAATATACAATGTGAATCAAAGGAACATTATTTTTTCTCTTCAAATTGATTAAAAGACAAATCAAGCCTGGGAGACTTTGATTCTGAGATTCAAATTCCAGAATTTGCTTGTTTAGTATCTTACTATTCCCATATTCAAAGTAGGGGATACAATCAAGATGCTGGAAGAACCCTGGTCTGGAAGTCACAGCTCTTGGAGCTCATCTGGACTCTAGCACTAATTGACAAGGCAATCCCAGGCCCTCTCTGGCTTGGAAGGCTGGACTTGATGAGCTCTAAGAACATCAAATAACCACCATAGCCCGTGATTCCTGAAGCTAGTTAAGGGCACAGCATATCCCTGATACACTACTAATGCTGAAAGGGGAGCAATCACTGTTCCACAGTGGGCAGGCCTTGGGGCTTTGGGAAGATCCAAAGAGAGGGGACTGATGCAAGATGCTACAACCTCAGAGTCAGAGAAGGAAATGAGTCTTATCTTAATGAGCCACTCAGCTGAAGGGGCTCTAATGGGCTTGGGTGAGAATTGGAAATGGGGTGAGATCTCAGCTACTGGAGCCTGGGAGGAGGGTAACTGCCTTTTGCTCATTCCAGGTTCTGAATAGTGTGTCCAACATTGTGGGGTCTGTTGTGGGCAGTGACCCAAGTTTCTCAGGTGGAGGGCGGGCTGCTGAGCTGAGCTGAACTGAGTGTGCAGCAGGTGCAGAAGCTGGAGCTCAGGAGCCCTATCAGTGGGTGGCTTTTTAGTTCATGAACAGTTTCCTCACCTTAATTGGCTCTCTAGGGCCCTGAAAGTATCACTGGTACCTCAGAACAGTATCTGTTACTGGGAGAGCAATTCCCTTGGTAACAGGAAGGAGGCAGGCTGTGTTTTGGCGACTGTACTAGCTGCTGTCAGTACTGTTTGGAAGGCTATAGCTAGAACAGATTTTCTGAGGAGGGAGTTCAAAGTGGCTATGATTGATGGATGGGGTCTTGGAGGGGCTTCTTTTCTGCTGAAACTCTCTCATTCAAGGGGGCCAGTCATGGTTGAATGCTGTGGAGGTCAGAGAGCAGGAAAAGCCCTAGAGTTCATCTCCATCCCCTCACTGCATAGATGGTGCATCAGGAGTCCAGAAAGGCTAAGATCCTGCTGAAGGTCACATAACTGGTCACTTTCAGAGCCAAGAAAAAAGAAAAAAAATCCAGCTGCCTTTCTTGAAAGTCCAGGAATTGCCTTGCTTGAGGGCCAGCATAAACTGCAGACCTAGAGTAGGATGCTGTCCCTGGTTCCCCCATTGTCTCTTTCTCCAGGCCAGTTGGAAATGGGTTCAGTGGCTTTGCATGAAGGATGTCAGTGCATCAGTTTTTGGACTAACTCTTAAGATTTGGGGTAAAAAAAGATAGAGGTGCCACGGGGTCAGTGAGTATCTGTCAAATGAAATAAGCCCAGGATTCATCCTACCTACACCTTCTGCATTCCACTGTGGGTTCTTCCTTGGAAGAGAAAGCCTATTTCATAGATAGGTGATTCCTAGGAGCATGGGCTCTGAAGCCTATGGACTATGCATCTGTCTGCATCCTCAGCCAGTCACCTGGCTTTCATGCCCAGATTTTGACTCAGATCTACTGCCTGGTTCTTCCCCAGAGTCCTGGATACCCCTACCTGACTTCAGTTTATTCTCTGTTCGTCCCCAAAGTGATATTTTTCCTGACCTCACTCTACCTGTTGCTATTGTGGTTATGTTCCTGGATCCTCTAGCTTTGACTCTGATCACTCCCTATGACTTTGGGTCTGCATTTCTAGCTACCTGAAGTCTCCCTATTGCTTGCAGTTCAGAACGGAAGCTTAGCATGGCCTTCAAGGCTCTTCCCAATCTGGTCTCAAACTAATTTTATAGCGTCATTTCCTGCCGTTCCTCTACATGTTCTAACCTTACCGATCTTCCCAAAGAGTCCTCACACTTTGACGTCTGTAATCCTGTTTAAATATTTCTTCCTTCCTGAAATTCCTTTTCTTGTTAGTAACAACCTACCCAAACTTGAAGGTCCAGCTCAGATGTGATCCAGTTATCTAAACTAGAGTTCACCGGGATAGGAGCAGGCTTGGTAACAAGCACAATCCCCATAATCAAAATTAAACCCCAAAGGGTGAGGCTAGAATAATTTAAGGAGCTATTGCTTTAGGCCAGGGGTTGGCAAACATTTTTGTAAAAGGTTAAATAGTAAATATTTTTGGCTTACAGTCAAACAGTCTCTGTTACAACTACTCAACTCTAGCATTGTAGCACAAAAGCAACCATAGACAATATGGAAATGAATGGGCATGACTGTTCTTTATTTACAAAAACACACAGGCTGTGGTTTTCTGTCACCTGTTTTAGGCTCTTTATGGGGAAATTGGGTGGGTTTGAACCTGTGGGTGACATCAAGTAAAAATAGCTGTGTAGGAGCCAGGCAAGGCCAGAAAAATATAGAAGGGAATACCAGGTAGGGAATAGTGTTAGGATGAGGCACAGGAGGAGAGGGCAAGGCAAATATCAGGAAGAGGAGGAAGTTATTTTGGCTGGAATATGGGCTGCCTGAAGGAGAAAAGTGGGAACTCTGTTCAGAAAGGAAATTTAGGGCCAAATTGTGAGGAGTCTTGATTAATTTAAGCTATTCTGTGGCCACGGAAGGTTTTTGGTTAGTGGAATATGATCAATTCTGTATTTTAAAAAGTCATTCTGGTTCAATGAGAAGGATCATTGGAGGAGACGGGACTGGATACAGGAAGGCCTGCTAGGAGGCTACTGCAGTTGTCCAGGCCATTGCTTCCTGATTGCTGGTCCTCGAACTAGTGCTGGTCTGGATGCCTAAGAATTATTTGGGAAACTTGCTGAAAATACAGATTCCTGGCTCCACACCACACCACACCCACTAAATGTGAATTTGGTAGATTCAGGATTTCTAGCAAGCCCTCCAGATTTGGCAAGGCAGGACGAGGCCTGGTCCTAAGAGCTATGGATGCCAGACAAAGTAGGACGTAGGTAAGATGGAATTTGGCAACTGCTTTCTTCTTCCTCCTGTTACCTATCCCTGTTCATGACAGCCTATCCATTTGACTCCTTTTTCCTCACACTCCACCATCACCCCCAACATCCTATTTTGGTCACGTCTTGTTGGTTCTCTTTGAAATAATTCTTCTGTCCCCCTTTTTCCCCCCATTTCTACCCTCATTCAAGATCCCATTAATGTTCAGCTGGACAAGCCACCTCTTGAACCTCCCTGTCTCCAACCCATCGAGGTAATCATAAAGCCCAGTCAGTCACTCTCCAGAACCTTTTTGGGCTGCCTCTTCTTTTAAGATAAAAGTCAAGCTCTGTAGCTTAGCACTCAAGGCCCTTCAGGAGCTTACTCTCCTGCTAATCTTTTTAAGCTCATTCCTTGCCACTCCCCCTTATGCGATTGCTCTGTGCTTTTGAAATTATCCTGTACTTATAGTCTTGCTCCATCCTAATGTCTTTCCTCCAACTCGGCCCTGGTTTTCCTTCCTTTTTTCCCTCCCCAATGTGTGACTGTATCTCCCCAGAGGGTAGAGTTAGCTGCTAAGGGACACTTCCCAGGACCTTTGTGCATCATAAATATGTGTCTTCTGCATCTGAAGTCCTAATCCTCTGCTTGTGACGGACAATTGGTCACTATGGCAACTGACTGTGACGTCACAGGATAAGGACTTCAGGTGAAGTGGCAGGAGCAGGTGAGTGTGTAGGAGACAGATTTTAATGTCTGTCGAAGCCCCCCCCCCCAACACCCTCCTTGATTGCCGGGGGCAAGGGAGGATATCTTGGGCTCCTGCTGTTTTCTAAAAGGATGCGGTGAGAATGTGTGCCTGGCATCTGCGTGCTGCAGCAGTGTGGGGCTGACAGAGTGTGTCAACTTGAGCTCTGGCTGTGCAGGCACCGCTGCTGCGTGAGCCTGTTATTCCATTCTGGATTGCTATTTTGATACCCAGATTGCATCATTCTTCCTACGTATAAACAGGGGGTCCCCAGGGCCCTGCAGCTACTCACTTCTCCACCAACACTGTTGTTGTGATGAGCTCTATTTAAATGAGCTGCCGGATCGGGGCAGGTTCCAGCCACCCATGAGCTCTGTCATTTTGGGGAACATGGAGGGCTGAAGGATTTTTGGATCGAGGTCTAAAAGGCTGAGAGTGATGGCCTCCTGAGCCGTGCAGAGGGCGACAGAGCTAGTTCCTGAAAGTTGAAAATCTCGTTTTCTTCCTTCTGAGCTTCTGTTCCAAGGCGCCCAGAGGATTAGGAAGGAGATGCAGCTAGGAAGAGAGTCGCCTCCTTGAGGTCTCCCTCTTGCTGTTCAGTTTGGGAAAATTGCTGCAGAGCCTTGGAGATAAACAGGAACAGGAGGAGTCAACCAAGCCTTTTCTTGCAGGAGCATCTCAGGTGAGCTAGAGAAATGCAGCCCTGGCTGAGGATGCATCAGAGAAAGGAGGAGAGGATCCAGACTACTCCTGCTACCCCACCCAGTACCCATTCCCCAAGGCTTAGGCCCTGCAGCTTGGCTGGCTGCAGCTTGCAGGGTGGGTGCTCCTGGGCGCTTGGTAAGAGCCATCCTCTGGGACCTGTGGTGGTCTCACCTGTCGCTCCTCTGACTTCTCTCCCAGGTGTTGCTCTAATCACAGGGCAGCAGGGCTACAGGTAAGCCTGCTGGCAGCGAGGAATAGGAGCAGCAGTCACCTTAGGAGTGACTTGTATCAAAATCTGTCTTTCTAGCAGGTATTGGCTTTCTGGGAAGTGGGAACAGCATTTTTCTCAAAGGTGGTACTGCTCTGAGTTATGGGCTAGAGGAAGGCTTCGGGCTGTGTGATGGGAGCCTTAGCTGATGCTCAGTATACGTGGGCTGCTCTGGGTAGAAGGGCAGGAATGGTTAGTGAGGCTGGCCAGCCTGCCAGAGGTTACAACCTCTGTTTGTTTGTTTTTTTTTTCTCCTTGCTTAGTGCCTGACAGAGGCTTCGGGAGTTAGGGTGTCTTACCTCTGGCTGCAGAGGTAAATCAGGAACTGCTCAGTGGTTCGAGGTACTATCTATGTTTTACAAGGACTATGTGGTTTTTAGTTAAGTGCTTCCCTCTCTTGTGGCCTCTGTGTCACCATCTGTGTGGTAGAGAATTGGCTAGGTGAACAGTAGAGGTCTATCCAGCTTTGGTTCTGCAGGTGGGAACTGGCAGAGGAACGTTAGGCTGCTCCAGCAGATGACACTGCTTTGTCAGGGTCAGAGCTTGGGCCCCAGCTGCAAAGTTTCATGGAGCCCTGGATAGGAGCTGTGGCATGAAGGGCTTCCTAACCCCTCAGAGGGTTGTTTAGTACTGGGCTCAGCCTTCTGCACCTGGGGTGGATGTGTCCTCACTTGGTGGCCTGAGCTAACCCAATGCCAGCTTTCTGAAACATCCTTGGGATTTCTCTCCCCTGTTGCCCAGGTTGCCTTGGTCCTGCTGTTCATGTCTGCCCCAATCTAACCCTCCTTCCTTGCTGCCTCACTAAGTCCTAGGCTCAGCCCACTCTCTGGGTCCCAGTAACAGTCATTGTAGTGCCAAACCTGGCTACACCCTAAGGCTGCTTATGGGTCCTTCAGTTGAACTGGAAATCCAGGAAGATAAAATCTGTCCTCCAACTCAGCACCAACTCACAGGGTACCTGGATATCAGAGTGCTCTCTCTACAGGGAATCTGCCCTTTTCTCTGCCGGAGAGGCAATATACCACAGCTACATTGAGTTTTTCTTAACTTCTTGGAGCCTCTTTTTAAAATCACAGGGTACCTGGATATCAGAGTGCTCTCTCTACAGGGAATCTGCCCTTTTCTCTGCCAGAGAGGCAATATACCACAGCTACATTGAGTTTTTCTTAACTTCTTGGAGCCTCTTTTTAAAACTGGGTGAGCCTGCCTTTCTCAGCTACATGATACAGGGGCCAGACACAAGGGAAGGGAGTGCTCTTTCTAAGGTGCTGGTCCTCAAACTTGGTTGTACATTGTAATCCCCTGGGGAGTTTTAAAAAATGCTAGTGTCTGGATCCCACCTTCTGAAACTCTCACTTAATTGGTATGGATGTAGACTGAACATTAGGATGTTTAAAGCTCCCCTTATGATTCAAATTTGTAGCAAAGTTTGAGAACCACTGCTCTATAGAATGAAACTGCCTCCAGATTTATTTTCTCCAGGCAGAGAAACTCCATTTCGCTTGCCTTTTCTCAAAGATCATATTTCTTAAAACTTTAAGCATAGCTGGGGCTGGCTCCCAGTTCCTTCTGAATTCCCAGAGTCCAGAGCTGGGTCCAGGTCATTATCAGAGTCTGATTATTATTATGGAATATTTTATTTATAATCAAATTATCTTGTTAATTGAAATAAAATTATCTTGTTTATTTATAAGTGAATGAGAGAGATATATAGCATAGTGGAAGGGTCATAGGTTTTAGAAGCAGACTCGGGTTCCAATTGTAGTTCTGCTCCTGCCTTTTATGAACTTTTATGGGTGACAACTTCTTGGAACTTCAGTCTCTCCAACTTTAAAATGGGCATAATGCTTATCTCTCAGAGACAGTTCGATGATTAAATGAGATAGCACATGTAAACTGCCTGGTTCAGAGAGTGGTGGTAAACAGACGTAAACTTGTCCCACCCCTCTAGGGGACTAGAAGTGTTTGTTCTTGTGACAGATGAACCGAACGTCCTCAGCTTTCACAGCTGCTCTCCTAAGCTCCTACGCTCCCAGGAGGACCTCTGGTGCCTGTAACTTCCTTATTCTGGAAGCAGGAGCCCCACCTCTTCTGAAGATAGTCATGTGGTCTTGGGATTGTGGCTCTGTATTTCTCTGAATAGATGTTCCTGTATGTGAAATAAAAGCACAAGACTGTTGCTTGAATAATTCAAATGGGAAAAAAGCACTATATCTAAATAATATTTTATGTATGATGGGATTTAAATATGTATTCACAACTAAATTAATGTTATATATTTTAAGTAGATGTTTGGTTATTTTATATACATCCACAGCCCTAAGAGTTCATGTATTCCAATTATCTAAAATAAAACCTTGTGTTGGTATCTTCATTGAAAGATAGGGAATCCTCTTAAAAAAAAATCTCAAGGTTGACACAGCTTGATGGGAATTAGGGACTTTCAGAGGGGAAGAGAAGAATTTCTGGACAAAGGTGTTGTGACACAAAGAGAGCACATGTCCTCTGTCCACTCTGGGACCTGCAGTCTCCCTGTTACAGTGCTTGCACCATCATGAAGATTCTCCATCTCTGCTTTCTACTGCAGAAGTCCCTCTTCAGAGGATCATCTTTTAAATCCAGGCCTCCCCTCAGCTACAAGGTTTGTCCCCAATTTTGTGACAAGGATGACAGCCAGGTTGCCATTTGGCTGTCTCTCCCTTCCCATCTTGCCCAAGGTAATATTTCTGAAGCCTGGCTACAGGCAGAGTGAAAGGGTTGAATAATCCATACTTCCCTGCTATTCCTATTCCCCTCATTTTAATGATAGAAAATAAGGTTTAGAGAAAGGGGGTGACTTGCCCAAGGTTACCCAGTCAAATAGTTCCAGCCCTGGGCCTGGATCTCACATCTCCCAATTCACAGCCTTTCCCAGGTACCACACCTCTGCTCTCCTTTGTCATCCTGGAATGGCTTTTTTCGCTCATCAGAAAACTTCCAGGTGGCTTCTTACTATTTTCAGTTGCTGTGAGTGCAAGGAATACACATGGAATACAGAAACCTAAAAGAAATGTAATGGTTTAACCTGCTAAAAATTAGGTAATATCCTTTATTACAAATTGTGGATTATTTTTGTATGCGGGATATATGAATAGATAGTTAAAATGTAATGTGGTATTTGTTATACTAAAAGGATGTTCAGGGTGCTGTGGAAACCCAGAAAAGGAACTAATTAACTCATTCTGGGGGAAATTAACCTTCCTTCTTAAAGGTGGAAGATTTGAATAGTTTGAAAGGATGAATAGAAGTTTATCTGAAAAGGAAGGGAGCAAGGAAGAGTATTTCAGGAAGAGGGAACAGCATGTTCATAGACACAGAGTCATGCAAAGGTTTGATGTATTCAGGAGATAGAGATTTGGCATGGCAAAGACATAGAGTGTGTGGCAGATGAAGCTGGAAATGAGACTAGAGAGAGATAAGGCCAATTTGGGAGTACCTTGAATTTTGGCTTTAAGCCTAAGGGAGGTAGAGGATGTAATGATGAAGACTTGTCTGACCTACTCAGTTCTTTCTCTTTTTTCATTCTGCTAATGAGGCTATGTTAATATGACTAATGTTTGGGCATCTAGTGCCAAGGAGTTGGAAGTCTTGTGTAAGTTATTTTCAGTAATTGGAGCAAGACTTGTGTCATGGGGGTAGATGAGGAGGTTTTCCTTAGGGTGAGCCATGTAGAAAGGAGAGACAATCACCCAATTCCCCTGGATGATGTCACCTGGGGAGAGCATCCTTCTCCACCTCTGGCCACTGTTCTTGACAGGCAGAACAATATCCAGGAAATTCCAGATGGAGTTCTGTCATTAAAGCCCATGGCTCTGACAGAGACTGGGGGAGTTTTTCTTTTTTGGGGGGAGATATATTAAACTATTATTTTACATGATTTTGTGGATTTTGATTTTTCCAGGATGTATCAGTTAGCTTTTACTGCCTAATTAGCCACCCTAGAACTTAGTGGTTAAAACAACTAAACTTTATTTAGTTTATGATTCTACAGGTTGGCAATTTGGGCTGGGATTATCTGGGTGGTTCTTCTGGTCTTGGCTGGGCTTCACTAATCTGTGTTCTGTGTTCAGTTGTTGGGTCAGTTGGGACTAACTGGTTTATGACAGCTTCAAGTGGGATGCCTGAGACAACTGAGACCTCTCTCAGCATGGTCTCTCAGCTACCAGCAGTCTAAACCCCAGGTTAGATTTTTCACATGGCCATATTAGAGCTCTAAGAGTAAGAGCTGAGTCATATAAAACCACTTGAGGTCTAGGCTTGGAACTTGTTGTCAGTTTTGCTGCATCCATTTTGCAAAAGCAGGTCATGAGGCCAGCTTAGATTCAAAGGGTAGAGAATCCAGCCTTTTGATGGTAGGATTGCAAGGACATGGATTCAGGGAGGGGAAGAATTTGTGGTGATTTTTTCAACTCACCACTCAGACTATCTGACTTTCATCACCAGGGAGACTTGATAATTGAAATTACTGCCTTACCATGAAAGGGATGTGAGGAATTTTTTTTTGAATTAAAAGTCAACATTCAAGGGGCCAGCCTGTGGCTCACTCAGGAGAGTGTGGTGCTGATAGTACCAAGTCAAGGGTTAAGATCCCCTTACCGGTCATCTCTAAAACAAAACAAAAAGTCAACATTCATGGAGGACCACGTGCTTTCTCAAGTACTATAATTTAATCCTCACAGCAATTCTTATTTTCCTTTCTATTTTACATATGAAAAAACTGTGGCACAGAGGAGTTAAGTGAGATTAAATGACCGGTCATTAAATGACAAGGTCATTGGGTGGATAAACCTGGTATTTGGACTTTCATTAGTCTGACTGTGAGTCTAGAGTAACTGCCATTATAGCATTCTTTTCTATTTTGATGCGATGAGGCAGAGAAGACTCTGGTGGTATGGCTGCATTTACTACCATAGCCAGCCACTTTCCAGGTCATCCTTGTCCCTGGACACAGGTACCTTGCCCTACTCAGGAGACTTATTTCCTTGTTCCCAGTGGGCTGACTGCTCTTGGGGTGTGCCTAAAGAGTCACGGTAGTCTGCAGCATGTTGCTTGTGTTGCTCTTGTATTGTTCAGAAGCCCACTATACTGAATAATGTGTTAGAGATTGTTGCATTTCACTGGGGAGAGTAGTTCAAGCTGTTCATACGTGAAATGTACATTTATATGGTATACCCAACATGGACTATGGAAATAGCCCAGCAAAATACCTCTGAGCCCCAGGGGCAGACTGATTTGGTATTGGCCATACCAAGAAAAAAAAAAAAAATCTCCTAGATGAGCAGGCAGGGAGGCCTTGCCTTTCTTTGGCTAGAGCCTACTGGAGGCTCTAGCTTTGAGATCTTTAAAGTATTCCTGCTACATGGTAACCTTAATGACTGGAGTTGTGCCCTGGGCTTAAGTGACTCTCTGGAGCTTGGGCAGTGTTGGGAGCAAAGCTCTCAGGGATGTGAAATGAGGAATGGGAGTAGAAGGAAGGCTGATTGTCAGAACCGGAGCAGGGTTGCACCTGTAGTAGCATGGCTTATGTGGAAAGGAGGAAGGTAGGACAAGGTAAAGGTAAGGGTATGACGAAAGCAGATGGTCTGTAGAGCAAGCCCCTAATGGGTCATGTTCAGAGTACCTACATGATAAATGCAGGCTATGGTATCAAACAAAGCTCATTTTGGCACAAGTGGGTATTGCCACATATCTTGGTGCTGTGGATTAGAAAGCCTGTGTCTAGACCTTATGTTTAATCTGCCATGTTGCCCTGACTCTGCTGTCTTTCTTTTCCCCCCAGAGCTCATCTCCTGTCCTGGGTGTAAGCAAGTGTATCTTACCAGGGATGTAACCGAACACTTTTTTCTGCAGTGTTTTTCTACTGGGCAACCCAAAATGGCCAGGGTAAGTCAGGACAAGGAAAAAAGCAGCTGATTCTTTTCAGAAATCTGTGAGGCCCCTGTCCGTGTCTGTCTATCCACCCACATTCTGTCTGACTTGTTACTCCTCCATCAATTTGCCTAATCATCAGTTCATCCATTCATGCTTCCATCCCAGAAAAACATAAAAATGTTTGAGTTGGGGAAGGCAAAGTGGAGATTTTATATTAAGTGAAAATTACAGGCTTTTTTTTCAGTGTTAATGCTTTGAGCAGAAGATGAATTTTTAAGGTATATTAAGAACCACTTAATCTCTCGGTATCTAGGTATTTTTCTCTCTCTACAGCACTTACTAAAACATAACAGTAAGGGCTTTTATTTCCTTTTTTTTTTTTGCCCCAGAGTTGAAGTTCACACACTAGCCTAGATTAAATGGGCTTATTAATCTTGCCTGTATTTAACAACTATCATCTTTTTCTGAGTTTCTTAAATTTTACGTCACTTACCGACTGGTACCCCTTCTGTTCCTCTCTCACTAAGGCATCCTTGCCTCTACATTTTATTCATTTGCTAATTTACTTACTTGTTGCTGTATCTAAATCTTATTGAATGTCTTACACGTGCCAAGCTCTGTGCTGGGTGCTAGGGAGATAGACCATATACTCTTTCTTTAAAGAATTCATGGTTTAATTAGTAAAACTTTCAGAATCCACATCAGTTTGGTGGCCTGTATGATTCAGGCACAGACAGACCAACTTTTCTCAACTCTGCTCTTCTCCTGATGTTTTATATCAGCCCTGACAGGATATTTGCTGACCAAATAAATGAACATTTGGACTAGGTGAAGACTAGGTGCTCTCAGGCTGGGCAGACCCCAGGTGTGGAAACATAGCTCTGAAAGTTGGTCTGTGCTTGCTCTTTCTTGGCTATATTAGATCATCTTTCTGTGTACTTTCGCATCTGGGACTTTCTCCTCTCTGAAGACATGTTGAAATTTCTGCTTTTTCTGTGATTTCTCTTTTTTTTTTTTTTAAAAGATGACCGGTAAGGGGATCTTAACCCTTGACTTGGTGTTGTCAGCACCACGCCCACCCAGTGAGCAACCGGCCATCCCTATATGGGATTCGAACCCGTGGCCTTGGTGTTATCAGCACCGCACTCTCCTGAGTGAGCCACAGGCAGGCCCCCCTGTGCTTTCTCTTTGTTGTAATATTTTTCTCCTTTGTCTGCCTGGTGAACTCACTTGTCATTCAATATCCGACTCAAATGTGACTGCTTTGCAAACACTTCCCTGGCCACTCCTAGACTGAGTTCCTGGGAACCTCCTTTTGCTTCCTTAGCATTCATTGCATCCTTTTATCAGAGCATTACCCATTTAATGGGCACCACTCTGTCCAGACTGTGCATGTCTTGAAAGCAGATCTTTGGCTTATTCATCAGGGTATCCTCAGCTTCAGCACAGGACTTATGTAAACAGCCCCTGAGGCAGCCACTGTTCTTTTAGTCACAAAGGGTGCTTTCCTTTACAAGCTCCCGCATTAATCTCAGGCAGCAGTCCAGAATAGACTGTACTCCAAAATAGTGGAGGAACAGCCCTGTAGGACCCCAGTCACCCAGAACGTTTGTCACTAGTTGAGGCAGGCCCAAATGATTAACTTCAGAACTCTCTGCTTCCAGAACTGCTCTGAGTGCAAGGAAAAGAGGGCAGCACACATTCTCTGCACCTACTGCAATCGCTGGCTATGCAGCTCCTGCACAGAGGAACACCAGCACGGCCCTGCCCCTGGGGGCCCACCCTTTCCTCGGGCTCAGAAGGGATCTCCAGGTACCACTCCCCGTCTCCCTACCCACTCTCATGCCCTAAAGCAATGCTGAACCCTAAAATACCTGGAAAATAGCTCCCTTACCTTGTTTCTCTGATGAGGGAGAAGGTAGCAGTGATCTCAGAGTCTTTCCCAAAGGAAGGAGACCTTCTTCAGACTCAAAAGGGGTGACTCACTCTAGTCTCCCCCTGTTAGGGGTGGGGGTAGGTGGTGCAGGGTGGGTTGGATGGGTATGTGGGTTAGAAGGTGCAGGGTGGAATAGTTCTGAATTATTGTGGAAGCTAGCTGAGTTCCCTACCTTTCACCTCTATTTAGAGCAATCATGCCTCACTTCTATTTAGTTACTTGATTAACTTAACAGTCTAGATCAGGGCCTATTCATTTGTCCATCCAGCACCATCTGTTTTGTTTATTTATTTTATTTTTTTATTTTTTAAAAGATGACCAGTAAGGGGATCTTAACCCTTGACTTGGTGTTATCAGCACCACACTCTCCCAAGTGAGCCACGGGCCGGCCCAGCACCATCTGTTTTAAATGATAGTCTTCCTGAAAGTCTTTTCCCAAGGCCCTTGAATTGTGGGAAGGGTTTTACATTTGCCAAACCCACAGAAACCAGAGTTTGTGATCTATGTGATCTAGCCTGGAGCTTAGCAGGGCTGGATAGCTAGTTTCAGTCCCATAATAACAGAATCCTGATTAATGAAGAGGTTTGGATTAATTTTGCAGGGTTTGTTACCCTGCAGGAGATCCACGTGCAGCAGTAGCAAGCACCTTCCTCAGCCTCTGGGAAGTGGTGAGCTGTTGGGGCTCAATGATTTGCCAGCATCTGGACAGCTGGGAAAATCTAGTCAGGCTACATCTGAATTCTTCCTTGAGCCCCTGGAACCTCACTGGCTGAGAGAGAGGCATATCCTGTTTGCACCAAATTCCCCCAAGCTCTGAGTCTCCACAGGGTCCACTGAGGGCCGAGGGCTGCTCAGCAGAACTTAACTGAGAGGTCTGCCTGGGCAACAAAAGCCTACTTTCTCCATCTTTTTTGGCAGGAGTGAATGGTGGTTCTGGGGACTTCACCTTGTACTGTCCTCTACATACACAGGAAGTGCTCAAGCTCTTCTGCGAGACCTGTGATGTGCTCACATGCCATAGCTGCCTAATGGTGGAACACAAAGAACACAGGTGGGGCTGGCTGGCCTGAAGGGTGCTTGGGAAAACTCTGGACTCCTTACTTGTAAGAACTCTAGGATCCCAGTGCATCAAAATCCTCACCCTGCCCAAGCCAACCTACAGTTCCTGGGCTGAAGTTTTTCTTTGTTCCTGTTGGGGGGCTTCTCCAGAAAAGGCCTAATGGGCCAAGAGCCTGTAGTACCTTTGACTTTCCCTAGGTGTATTTACAGCCTCCATGGGCCTGGCTGAGACAATGCACTGTGGGGATTCCTGCTTGCAGGCATGCTTAGAATAGTACTCAGCCCTCCTCAGCTTTTTCTCTGCCTCATCCCCTAGGTGCAGACATGTTGAAGAAGTTTTGCAAAACCAGAGGATGCTACTGGAAAGTGTGACTACACAGGTGGCACATAAGAAATCCAGTCTACAGACATCTGCTAAGCAAATTGAGGACAGGTAGCACAGGCTGGCTGTCCTTTGCCACTGCTGGAAACGCTCTTTCCCCTCACATCCTGGGTTCTAATACCAGGCCATCAGATGTAGTGCTTATGAAGAGGACATTCAGTTAAGCAGATGTGGGCATACATCTTAGAAGGCATATATCCTGGCCTTAAAGGTCTTAGGGCCAGTGAAGGGTCATCACTTGGTGACTGAGGCCAAGCTAGGTCAAAATGATCAGAGTGAGTCTCAGCCAGAGTATATGCTTTATGAACTAGCCAGAAGTAGATGCTTGAGAACAAGGGCACAGAGTAGATACTGGGTGAGAGCACTGTTTATTATAAGGGTGTAACAAGTAACTGACAATCTGCCCTTTATTGCCTCTTTCCCAGTGTTTTCCATATAAATCTATAAATGATAGGAAATTATTGGCATTTTACAAAGGAAGGGGAATTACCCAGTGTTTTCCATATAAATCTATAAATGATAGGAAATTATTGGCATTTTACAAAGGAAGGGGAATTAGTAGGTACTGAGAGCTCATCACATGTAGGCACTGGGCTAGGCATCAAACATGCATTATTTTGTTCAATTCTTATAGTTTTTTTAGTCAGGGATTATCTCCATTTTACTGATAAGGAAGTTCGTAGAGGTTAGGCGACTTATCTGGGATCACACAGCTAATCAGTGACTGGGCTGGGTTTGGAAGCTAGGTCTGTGGTGACTTCAAAGCCCATGCTCTTTTCTTTTTTTAAACAGAAAAAAGAAATTACTGAGATATAATATACATATCATAAAATCACCTTCTTAAAATGTACAATTCAGTGGTTTTTAGTATATTCATAGAATTGTGCAACGAAATGCAATTACTGTCTACTTTTAGAACATTTTCATCACTCCTAAAATAAACTCCATGTCCTTTTTTAGTCACTCCCTATGTCCCCCAACACCCCCAACCCTCAGAAACTACTAGTTTACTTTCTGTCTCTTCCCATGCTCTTTTTACTTCATGGCACCATTTATTGGAGCATCCTCCTTTTTAAGACAACAATTTACACGAAGTCGTACTCGTACTCACTCTGTCCTTCCTCTAGTGCTTTGCCAACTGGTGAGCTGCTGAGTTAACCTGGGTGTGGACTTGAGGTTTACCTAGAGAAAACCAACCTGAACTTTGGGCTATTGGCCCACTTAGATCAAGTGAGCTAGATTGTACAATGAGTGGGATGGTAGAGGAAGGTTCTCTTTTCTTTATGTTTGCTGCTTCTGGGCCCTGATCTCAAAAGGCAGCCTTCAACTTGTTGGTTCTTATGTTTGCTGTCTCCTGGCCCTCATAGGCCATGAGGGAAGGGCTTACTATGTTTTGTCCCATTGTGTTTACAGGATTTTTGAGGTGAAGCATCAGCACAGGAAGGTGGAAAACCAAATTAAAATGGCCAAGATGGTTCTGATGAATGAGCTGAACAAACAGGCCAATGGGCTCATAGAGGAGCTGGAGGTATATGTGGACAGATGGATCAGATGGATGGGTTCTGTGATCTCAATGGGTCAGAAACCAGGCACATATCAAACTAGATTGAGGGCCCAGAGCCATGTGGGCTGGAATTCACATATGCAATTTCTGAAGCCCTCTTCTGCTCCTTGTCTAATTTTTGGAGGGTGGTTCATTAAGGGCTGGTAAACAATTTGAACTCCCACCAATGCTATGGCTCTTAGTTAGCTGCCATCCTAGACTGTAGGGTTATAGTCTTGGAAGAGAGAGACATGAAACAATTCACTTTCTTTAGCAAGTTATGCTCAAGAGACATAGACATCAATTCATTTCCTCATTCATCGCCCATTCCATATTTTTTTTTAGTATAAAATCTCCCCCATCTCTCCCTCCCTTCCCCATCCATCAGTAGCCCATGGCAGTACTCTGTCCTGCTGTCATCCTCACAGGGGTGCAATCTCATCTGATTCCATCAATGTTCGCACTGATACACATAGGCCAGCAGTCTAAGTTATGCTCAAGAGACATAGACATCAATTCATTTCCTCATTCATCGCCCATTCCATATTTTTTTTAGTATAAAATCTCCCCCATCTCTCCCTCCCTTCCCCATCCATCAGTAGCCCATGGCAGTACTCTGTCCTGCTGTCATCCTCGCAGGGGTGCAATCTCATCTGATTCCATCAATGTTCGCACTGATACACATAGGCCAGCAGTCTTCCCATGCAGGTGGGCTGCAGTTCAAGAACAAGATCAGGGACTCTGTCTTCTCTCCATACCCAGGGCATTACTAATGAGAGAAAGCGGAAGCTGGAACAGCAGTTACAGAGCATTATGGTTCTCAACCGTCAGTTTGAGCATGTGCAGAATTTCATCAATTGGGCTGTCTGCAGCAAAACCAGCGTCCCTTTCCTTTTCAGCAAAGAACTGGTAAGAGGAATCTTCAACTCCTCAGCCCATCCTTTAAGCTGGTCAGAACACCTCCTCTGTCTTAGGGGCAATGAGGCTGTCCCTGGAAGTGCCTTTTTTTTTTTTTTTTTTTAGGATAGAAGGAGTAAGAGAGTAGCTCCATCCATCTTTCAGATTCAATCACTGCTTTTGGGTTAGCAAGTGAACGCCATTTTTAACCAAACCCCACAGTAAAAAGGACCCAGGTGCTGCAATAGTCTTGCCTTCCACAGGTAACTCAGTTAGGAAGGTCTGTGGTTCTTTGTCTAAGACATAGATTCAGGTAGTGTTCTGGACATGAGTATCATGGACATCTCACAGATTACTGGGGTCTAAATGGGGGACTAAGAGGAAAGGAGGACTTGAAGATGATGTTGAAGTGCTGGGCGTGGAGGATGATCATGCCCAGGAGAAGCAGCAAGAATTTTGAGAGAAGTTGATGGGTTTTCTATTTAGAGATGCAGGGTACCTTAAAGATGTCCCAAAGCTGCTTTGGTAGATGGGTGTGGAAGTTAGGAGAGAAGTCAGGGTTAGAGATAGAAATGTGGTAGTCACTGGGATATCAGTGGTATCACCTCAGGAGACTGTGTGTGGAGGAAGAAGCGGGGGGTCTGAAACCCAGGGAGTACCATTCCTTTAAGCATAGATAGAGGAAGAGGATGAGTGAAGGAGAGTACGAAGCAACAGTCAGAGTTGGAGGAGACATAGGAGAGTGTGGTGCACAGAAATTAAAAGAGTTTCAAATTTCAAATGTCAGTGTGGTTAGTGCTACATAGGTAAAAGAGGATGAATAGTGAAGAGAAGCCTTGAGATCTGGGAATAAGGAGGTCCCTGGTGATCTTTTAAAAGAAGTTCAGTAAAATAGAAGGGTTAAAAGCCAGAATGAGGAGACTGAGGATGGGCAGTGAGGGAGTATAGACAGAAGTGAAAAGAAGAGAAATAAAGTAGCTTGAGGAGGAGGCAGAGTGGGGGAAAACCTTTAAAAGTATGAAAACATTTGTACACATTTATATAGGATAAGAGATTGAAGACAGAAGTGTGGTGGAGTGAGCACACTGAGAAGGCAGGAAGAGGTGGGATCTAGAGTGAACTGGTTGACCTTAAACACAAGGACACTTCCTTCCTCTGAGATGGGAAGACAGTAAGGGAGCAGTATAATGTAGTTAAGTTTGGAGGTAGGAATGGTCTCTTTTTCCCCCTATGAAATAGGTGATAATAAGAGGGTTAAGCATTGGGTAAGCAGCCCTGAAGTGAAGATTTTAAATAGTCATTAAGGACAGTGGAAGAGGAAGGTGACAAGAAAGGGAGTGATAAGAAGAAGGGCTGACGGGTGCCCCTGAAATTAATGATTACTGAAGTGGCCCCAGGTAACATGGCTTTGGGATAGCTGGATTGACCTAAGGTTAGGAATTGGTGATGGGGAGGGAATTAAGGCACTAGTGATATTGTTACTGAGAGTGATGGAAAGCTGGGAGTTCCTGGGACTGGAGGAGCAGGACTTGGAAAGTTCAATGAGGTTGAAGAGCATGCTCTGAAAGAGTGAGAACTAGTTATGATGAGAGAGTAGGTTGTTGGAGTTCAAAGTCTCATAGGTAAAATGTTCTAGATAATAAATAGGGTCAATGTATGGTGACTGAACTGAAAATAGAGGTGACAGTGATAGACGTTAAAGAGATCAAGCAAGTAAGAGGCCAAGAATGTTGACTGGCACATTGGTTAACTAGATGATGGCAGGGTAAGTTGGACACTTGCCAAAGTACTAGATAAATGGGAGAGTTGGTGATGGGAAATAGATGAGTGCAATGGGAGAGGAAGAGGGCAATTAATTGAGTAGGATGGAATGCTGGTTTACATGCAGGTGGAAGGACAACAATGGGAAGAATGCTGCCCATATAGGCTTGTAAATTGCAGTGATGGTAGAATGAATGGAGTTGCCAGGCAAGAGATATCCTGAGAGAGAATTACAAATCACTTGAGGCCTGGAAGAGATAGAATGTAGAGGTTCCAGAGCCTTGATAAGAGGAAGGGGATCAGCTGGAAGGATGAGAAGGTACTAAGATGCAAGGAAATGAGAATATAGGAGAAGACCAGAGGCTAAAGAGCCTTGACTCTGAGCCCAAAGTCAAGGCTGAACCTGCCCAAAGAGTGAGGGAGAGGGAGTTGTCTTTCAGGCACAAGATGTAAAAATGAATGACTTTGGTGCTGTTATCAGATTGTGTTTCAGATGCAGCGATTGCTGGAGACAAGTTGTAACACAGATCCTGGCTCCCCTTGGAGTATCAGATTCACCTGGGAGCCCAACTTCTGGACCAAGCAGCTGGCTTCCCTTGGTGAGCCATGGTCCACCCTGTGGTCTTTGACCTAATTGCTAAGTATGAATCTGCTTAGCTTACTGGGTAGAACAACATATGCCCAAGAAAAAGCATTCCCTGAGACTGCCGGTGGTCATGGAGTCATTCAGCAAACCATTTTTTTTTTTTTTTGGCGGGGTGGGGGTGTGTGTGTGTGCAGGGAGGAGGATGAGGAGGTTAAATAACAGTGGCAGTATAAGGCTTTGTGACAGGACCAGTTGAAATCTGAGCTTCCCATTTTGTATGGAATATCCTTTACCTCGATTTCATTGCTGGAGAGGAGGCAAGACAGTGGTCCTGCTCTCCAGAATGCTGAGTAGGAGTGAAGGTGAACATGTGTCTCTGTGGTCACTCAAGGGTATACATGTGTGAGCACAAGCAGTGGTATCTCAGCAACAGTAGACTGCATGCATGTGTGTGCATGCCATGTGTGTTACACACACATCCTTTGGAGTTGAGATGTAAGCAGGTAATTTCTTCCTTGCTGCCATAATTTGCTGGCATTCAGTCTTTGGGCAGAGTGTAGACAACTTGAAGTTGTGCCTGTGTTGACAGCCTAATGAGTTTGTTAAACTAATGGCCAACTGCTGCCTTCATTTGAGGCTGTTAATTACATTGAAAGTTTTTTGAACTTGCAAAGTAATAAATGATATATAGATTTATTTTTTGCTTTCCTCTCCCCTTGATTTAATTCAGCAGACCTTTAGTGGGCATCTGCTCTAGGCTAGACCCCATGCTGGACACTAAAGGACCAAATGTGAATAAAACACACCCCTTGCCCTTAAGGTGCTCAGTCTTTCCCTAAGTATGCCTCATCAAAAAAATGAGGTGAAGGAGCCATTACACCGAGATAGCAGTAAGTAAAATCTACTCATGCACAGGAGCCCAGAGAGCTCAGAGGGCAGTGCTGGTACTTGGCACTGACCTGACATTGGAGCTTCCCCATTCTCTTCCATCCTACTTGCCCAAAACACGGTTTACCACACTTTTATCTAGAGACTTACTCATTTGTCCCAGAGATAATTCTACCCTTTGCTACTTCCAGCACACTTTCCTTACTGCTCTTTTCCCCATATTGATTATTTTTGTCAGAGTGTCAGTTGGGCTGTCCTGTTAAAAAAGGAAGTGGGTACTATTTGAGGGAGCCATGGTTTCCCTAGTGGAATAGAAACAGAGTCAGGGCTGAGCATCTGGTAAAAGATGACCTAATTTCTCAAATGTCCGAGCCCTGAATGCAGGTCCATACAGGTGCTATTACTGGCAGCATTCTAGACTGAGTCTGGGTGATCAGGGGTAGAACTTCTTCATCTCTGTGCCTGGTACAGGTTTGTTGAATGATGTCCTTTGGTCCCAGGAGCAGGAAGTAGCAAGGAGGGAGCAACTATAGATTACCTTTGGAAAAACTGTCTATTCTGAATTTCCAGGCTGTATAACTACTGAAGGCGGACAACTGTCCCGGGCAAATACTCCTGCTTATGGAGGCTTACAGGGACCATCATCCTTTTATCAAAGCCACCAGTCCCCAGTGGCTCAGCAAGATGCTCTTAGCCACCCCTCACACAAGTTCCAGTCCCCAGGACTCTGCTCCTCATCTTTGTGCTGCTCCCACTGCTCCCCAGTCTCACCATCCCTCAAAGGCCAGGTCCCTCCCCCCAGCATACACCCAGCTCACAGCTTTAGGCAGCCCTCTGAAATGGTGCCCCAACAGCTGGGGTCACTGCAGTGCTCCACCCTGCTGTCCAGGGAGAAAGAGCTGGCCTGCAGTCCTCATCCACCAAAGCTGCTGCAGCCCTGGCTGGAAACCCAGCCCCCTGGGGAGCAGGAGAGCACGTCCCAGCGGCTGGGGCATCAGGTGACTTCGCAGCCTGTGTGCATCGTCCCCCCACAGGATGTTCAAGGAGCCCATGCCCAGGCCACCTTACAGACACCCTCTATCCAAGTCCAGTTTGGCCACCATCAGAAGCTGAAGCTTAGTCACTTTCAGCAGCAGCCACAGCAGCAGCTGCACCCTCCACCACCTCCGCCACCTCCACCCCCACAGCAGTCACCCCTACCTCTACCTCCATCCCAGCATCTAGCTTCTAGTCAGCATGAGAGCCCTCCTGGGCCTGCCTGTTCCCAGAACGTGGACATAATGCACCACAAGTTTGAGCTGGAGGAAATGCAGAAGGACTTGGAGCTTCTCCTTCAGGCTCAACAGCCCAGCCTGCAACTGAGTCAGACCAAATCTCCTCAGCATCTTCAGCAAACCATTGTGGGGCAGATCAACTACATTGTGAGGCAGCCAGCACCTGTCCAGTCCCAGAGCCAGGAGGACACCCTGCAGGTGAGCCCCAGGGTGGATTGGGGCACATATTCTCCCCATCCCAGGATTGCTTTGGGAACATAGACTCTCCAGTCACAGGAAAACAGTTTCTTCATCTTGGGGTGGCTTTGAGCTCAGCCCTCACATTTCAAAACTACCCTGGGCTCAACCTCCCATCTCAGGAGAGCTCCAGAGGACATAGTACTTAGTCCCATCATAGATCAGGACTCAGCACTCTCCAGAGTGGCCTGGTTTTGTCTTGTCTTCCTGAATGACTCTAGAGACCTTGTCCAGAGGTGGTACCTTCTGAGCTGTGCTGGACTCATGCCAGTGCCGGGACAGAAGGGAGACTATCTCTTATCTTTGTAACCTCCCCAACTCCCTTGCTGGGAACTTATGAATCATAGAGAGGGAGAAGGGGAGAGCTTAAGGAGTGGAGTGCTGCTTCTCTTTTTTCTCAGCAAGACAACTGAAGAGGTAGATTGTAGTTCTGGAATCTTTGCTGCATTCCACATCTTCATTCTTAGCTCCTGCTTTCCCTTTCTCCCAGAACCTCCTATAATAGCCTCTTTTCCCTACTACTCACTTTTTCCATAGTGGTGTCTCCTTTAAATCTGTAATCACATTTATATCTTCAAAGCAGCTCTACAGACTTTTACTTTATTATAAAATGTAAGGCCTCACATTTATGCTTCAGCACTGACAACTTCAGATCATGCTTCAAATGTCTTCCCCTGAGGCTCAGTTCCTTTGAGGGAATATAGAATAATCCCTCTGATAGCAGAGAAGGGTCTAGGGTTCATAGAGGGCCACAGCTAAATGTAAGTCAAAACAATGTTGATTGCTAAAGTGAATATGACAGAGTTAGTTCAGAATTCTTGGTTTGGGTTCTATCCTAATATTGTCATATTAGGATGTGGTCTTAAGAAGAGTTTAGATAAGAGTATTTTTCTTTTTGAAAAAATTTTAAGCAGTTCACAACGCGTAAATGGTGGCAATGGACAGGGCAGGGTGGGCACTAATTCTTGCTGCTGCTACTCTCTACAGTGAAACCCACTCAGGTTCTTATTTTCTTCTTCAGGCTACAGATGAGCCCCCAGCATCTGAGGGCCCAAAGTCAGCTCTCCCTCTTGACAAGAATACTGCTGCTGTCTTGCCCCAGGCATCTGGGGAAGAAACCCCTCTCAGTGTCCCCCCAGTGGACAGCACCATCCAGCACTCCTCTCCAAATGTGGTGAGAAAGGTACTAATGGAGCCTATCTTCCCTGACAACAGGGGACCCAGTGATCGCCAAGACCCCAGGCACATGGATGAGGATGATAGGGTGGGGGGAGGAGTGTTCCTGTTCCATCCCTGGATGTTATACAGTCCTGACTCATGCCTTCTGTCCTAATGAGTTAGCAATATAGGTCCTCTTCCACCCCCATTTCCACTCCTATCTATATGCTTAAAATGGGACCTGCTGGGCTTCATTTAGAGTGCAAGGGGAAAGGGAAAGAAAGCCAATTTATGAGCACTTACTCTATTCTTGAACCTGTATGGTGCTTCGCAAGCATTGTCTCACTTAACCTCCTAACTGTGTGAGGCAGGCATCCTCATTGTACAGCTAAGGAAGCTGAAGTCCAGGGCCTATAGCAGGTGGAAGAGAGAGATGAGGCTATTTTAAAATGAGGTCTATATAATCCAAAGCCTGAACTTTTTTCTCTCTGCAGTGAAAGTGGGGAAAATATTTTATGTGGCCCCCACAACCCAAAGTTGGTTGGCCTTAGAATTTGAATCAATGGAATTTGTTGGGTGAGTGGTCTGCAGGGATGTCTTACAGAGGCAGGTGAGCATCTAGGGGCACTGAGATCTCTTGAAGATGAGCTATTAGAGACCTTCCTGTCCACCCACCTACCAGCTTGTTGGAAGTGTTTGTTTACCTTGGCAGTAATCCAGAAATCCCACAATCCTCAGCTGTCTACTCCCATCCCTACCCTTTTCTTCCCACCCATGGCATCCTTCTAGCTGGAACCTCAGTACTGTGCCATGCCCTCCACTCACCCCTCCCTGCATCCCTTGACCCTGTTCCATTTATCCTGTTGTCTTTTCTGGCCTAGTGCCATCAGCCCTCCTGCTGACTCCACCCAGCCCTGAACTTGATGCTCTGTCAGCTCTTCTGTATCCTCCCACCCTGTATCCATGACCCTACAGCATCCCTCTGGTCCTGCAGCACAGCTTTGCTAGTTGCTCAGCCTACCTACCCCTCACCAAGTTTCCCCAGCAGCACCATTGCCATATATGTCTTAGATCAGACAGATGGCAAAAATGAAATGTGAACTTGGAAATTTCTGGTGCCTCTTGAAGTCTAGGCAGGCCTCTGATATAAATGGCTTTTTGTTTATGCCTGTCCTGTCCTACTCTGTTGAAAATGGTTTGGCCTAGAAGTCCTAGAGGAGCTGTATATAGGCCCTTTGTGTCTCTCAGGGGTTTAACCTTTTATACCTGGGTCAGCCACCTATCCATCCATTCATTTACTCATTCAATGTTTTATATGTGTATATATATAAAATCTCCTAATATGTGCTAAATATTTACTAGGTGCCGGGTACACATTGGTGAATAGTCCCACACTGGAGCTTACAGTCTGGTGGGAGAGATAGACAGTTAAACAAACAACAACAATAAATTATGATGAAGTACGTAGTCATTGACAATGGAGCACCTGACTCTGGGAGAGGGGACTGTTCACAGAAGGCTTCCTAGAGTTATGAATTTAAGCTGAGATTTGAAGGAGGAGAGTTGGACTAGTGAAGGGGAGAGTGGTAGAATAAATAGTTAAAGGGGTTAGCAACTAGGAAGGCCTAGAAGTAAAAGAAAGCCTGGGCCACTTAGGGGACTTCAGATAATTTGGCTTGATAGAAACACAGGATGCACCGGGGAATGGGAGTGATTAAAACCAGAGATGTTGGGAGGCCTTGTAAATTACACTCTGGAGTTGGGATTCAGTCTTGGGGGTTGTAGGATGCGAATGAAAGATTTCCAGCAAGGAGGGACATGGTTTGAATTAAATTCAAAGGGTCACATTAGCTGTGGTAAGGGAGACCAAAATAGTATAGAGGAGAATTAGGAGGTTGAATAAAATCAGTAATGATGGGAATGAAGAAGAAGCAAGGATTTCAAGAGATATCAAATCACAGGAGTTTGGGACTCAATGTCTAATTGCTGATAGGAGGTGAGGCAGAGAAAGTCCTTTGGCTCAACACCCAGGTCTGTCTTGGCCTACTGTGATGGGAACATGGGAAAAAGAACATATTTGGGGGGAGGAAGAAGTTAAGTTTTGAATTGTTGATGTTCTTCTGTGGAAGATACATTAGAATATGACCGGAAGGCAGCCAGCTCTAGATGTCAGTAGTTCAGAAGGAGGCATAGGAATTGCCAGTGTTCAAGTGGTAGTGGAAGCCATGCAGAAAATGTTGTTGCTCATTTGATGAGGCTCAGTTCTGTTCCTATACACAGTACAGAGGAAAGGAGGTGAGCCACATGTAAGCATGGAGTCTGTGCTGCCTGTAGGAGTGGCCCACAGGGTTCTCTGAGCAGCAAGGGGATGCTGCTGTCCTGTGTGGCTGCAGGTTGGCATAGGGTTAGCAAAGGTCCTATGAATTCTCATTTTGAGCTGCTCCTCATCCTTGTTAACTGTGGCCCATGCAGGGGTTTGGAGGGGCAGAGAGCCTGGCATTTTTTAGTTGTGTTATGGGCTTTTTCATGGCTTGGACTCCCAGAAGAAGGATCCTCAAGGTTGTCATCCTGGTCCAGAGTCTTTCGGTTGACAGAGAAAGGTCAACCTTGACAGAGGGAGGTACTGGTTAAACACAATGCTACTGCAATAAGAAAAAGGGCTTTCTTTTGGAGGAAATTCATTGTCTTAAAGTTAGGGTTGGGCAGGGTGGAGGGTGTGAAGCTTAAGGATACCAAACAACATTTTGAACGTCTTATCATCGAATGATAATACTCAGTATAGTATTTTCTACTTTTTTCCCAAAGGTTTTTACATGGATTATTTCCTTTTATCTTTTTGTTTATCCTAGCAATACTATGAGAAAGCCACTTTCTTATTCCCTTTTGAAAGATATGGAAACTGAGACACAGAGAGGTTAAGTGACCCATCTAAGAGTTACACAGCAGACAATGTGCAATGTTAGCACCAGAGCACAGGTTCCTGACCCAACCCTGTGTTCAATGACTAGGTTAAATTGCCTCTCTTTGTGCACTGCAGTGGAAGAAATAGGACTCCGTTTGGCCTCTCACCTTGTGCATTTTCATGTCTTTACAATCTTTGAAGTAGCCTGGGGTCTTGCTGAGGAGACATCTTAGGACTCAGCATAGTTTGGTCTTGGTTATCTTAATCTTGTAAAAGTGTTTTGGCTTCCAGTCCACTTCTCAGCCTGTGCTGGCCTGTGAATGCCAGGGAAGTCAAATGTTTATCTGAAAATCACAGAACAGAGGAAACTGTGGCACCAGGCACCTTTCTGTGTATTCCATACCAACTCTATGTCACCACCAGGAGGACTTTTGGTAAAGCAGAGCATCTGTGCACAAGTACCTTGGAGTTGGTGCTAAATGAGCTGGTGGTGAGAACAGATTGCTGCTGAAAATGAAATGTGAAAGTACTATAATCGGTTTTCTAGTGGTCTGAGCTCTGCAATCTTAGGAGCAGCTTATCCCACTCATCTTCCCTGCATCCAGCAGGATAATTTTGAATGAATTTTGGTATTTTTCGGGCACTAGTTGTTGCCTAAGCTTCCTAATCTTGGTTCAGCCACCCTGAAGAAAGACCATGGTGACAACTCTACAACAGAACCACCTTACATCCCAAGTGAAACTGGAAGACATTTTGATGGCTTCATTTCATATTTCTGAAAAAGTCAACTGCTGAAAAAATACACATGATCCTTTCCTCAGAGCTCTCATGGGGTCAGAGTTCTAGGCATCACAGAGAGTCCTATCTGAGCCCCAGTTCACCTGCTAGGGGGACCTCTCTTCTGCTGCTCATAATGCAGCCCCCAATCTTCAACAGATGACTTTGAGGCCACCAGGATGCTGCTCATGGCTTAAGAGAAGTCTGGGATGTATTTCCAGTAGATGATAAAGAAGCAGTAGGCATTCCTGTGATCCATATTACTAAGAGTGATGAAGAAGAGTAAAGAATAGTGACTCAGGTGGATAGCATTTATACCACTATCAAAACACTTTGATGCCTGAGCTCTTAATTTGACTCTTGTAACAACTCAGTGAAATTTGTATTAGCTTGTGGAGGAGGAAAAATTAAAGCCCAGAGATGGGAAATGACTTGCTTTAACTAATACTCTAAACTCTGGAATATGTGAGTAAATACCAGGCATCCTGCCTTCATAGACTCCAAATTCATCACTGTGGACCAGATCATGGGTCCTCAACTTCAGCAATGATCTTTTTCTCATACCCTGGCCCTGACAGCTGCTTTTGTAAGAATTTTCCCAGGGCCTGGTGAGGCTTTGTTAGGTCTCAGTCTGGGTCCTGTTCAGCATCTGCAGAACTGTACACTCTGTTCTACTCAGGAGTCAAGCCAAACACTCTCCAGGTCTGGCTCTCTGAATTCTCTAAGAAACCTATCTCATTAGTTCTATCCCAATTTCATTCATAGACCAAACCTAAGATCTTTGTCTAGGTCTCCTGACCCACAAGAAAATAGGTCCTTGCTCCTAGGCCTTAGGTTTCCTACACTGGCCTGGGCGAAATACCTCTGACCTAATTCTCTTGAGTCTCCAAGGCTTGGGTTTCGAGGGTTCTACTTATCTGGCTTTCACTTCAGACTTCCTGCAATCCACTTATTCCTTTCCTCTTCTTCCACCTCAGACTCTGGAATCCACTTTGCTTTTCTGTCTTCCCTGGATCATCAGGGCACTGGACACTTTTCAGTTCTGTTCACCACCCATGAATCTTTTCCCACTTGACTTTGGTCAGTTAGCATATATCAGCATAGTTACATCCATAGGAATAGTCTTAATTAGTACAAGCGCTGTTCATTGAGATCGAGGAGCACTCACTGTCAACAAGAGCAACAACTTTGCTATTAAAAATCAGCATATGAAACCACTTCCTGGAAAAGTAGTTCCTTCCTCAGCTACCTGATTCAGTAGTTTTAAGACCTACTATTGTTAAACCAGTCTACCTAATCTTGAAGCTGTTGAAGCCCTCAAATATTTCAAGTGTTCTATTTACCTCTATCCTGTCTCCTTATTTGTTTCCTCAGCCAGAGTGAAAGCCTTCATTTTGTTTCTTAATTTTTTTTTTTTTTTTTTAGTTTGAGGACAACATGTTCTAGGTCTGGGAGAAGTTCATCATAACACGAGTAGATAGGGACAAGAGCTGACCATCCTGTTGAAGGGCAGAATGGACGGTCTGGACCTGATCCAGCAAGGATCCGTCCTAAACTGTGTTTCAGAAGAATGACGTGATGAAGCTGTGTCAGAGGGTCATAACCTTAGGTTTCAGGCTAGGTAATCCCAGGTCATGGGAAGCAGCATGAGACTGGTCCACACACTTACCTTGTAGCCCTAGCACACATCTTTTTTTTTTTTTTTAATTTTTATTTTGTCAATATACAATGTAGTTAGTTATTGTGTCCCATCACCAAAACCTCCCTCCCTCCTCCCTCTCCCCCCTCCCACCCAGATGTGTCCCCTCCATTTTCTCGTTGTAAGAGCTTCAAAAAAAAAAAAAAAAAAAAAAGTTGAGGTTGTTAAATCTTCCTCTCCCCTCCCCCTCCGGTTTGTTGTTGTTGTTGTTGATGTTGTTGTTGCTGTTTGTTTGTTTTTGTGTGAGTGTGTGTGAGAGTGTGTGTGTAGCACACATCTTCTACAAGCACTGTGCTGTGCCCTTTGTGCTGTGGTGTGCTCTCACAGTGCTAGCAGGCGAGCTGGCCCTCGTCTTTGCAGAAGAGGTGCAGCTGCGCTCCATGTTCCTCACACAACATTCCATTGTCCATCTCCTTGAGGGTTTCAATGATGCTTCCCAGCTGTTGGGCCAGAGGCTCCTTGCATCAAATGGGACCTGACACTGGGGACAGGAGAACATCTTCAGCCATGGCTGCTTTTGTCTTACGTTATTGAGGAAATCTGTGATGCACAAATAGCAGTAGCTGTGTCCATGGCTGATGCTTATTGGGTCAGCCATCAGGGTCAGGCAGATGGAGCAGGTGGCTTCCTCCCACATCTTCTTGGTGCTAAAGGACATGGCTTTTCTTGAAAAGTTCCAATATTGGATCTAGAGGTGAAGGTGAAGAGCCAGAGTTTTCCACAGTGATAGAAACACACCTCATCTGAGCCTCTGTGTTCTGAGCTGGCTGCTACTGGCCTCCATATTTCTTGGAGTCTTTGAGTTTCTGAGGCTGGGAAGTCCAAAGTCCATCTGGTGGTGGCAACAGCAACCCGGGGGTCTCATATTGCAAGATGGTGGAAGCAGAGAGAACAGAGAGCTTCATTGTGTTTCCAAGACACAACTCCCAAGTCATTTATATAGTGGTCAGTCTGATGATTTTAACCACTGGAATAAAAACCAGAAACTAGAAGTGAGCAGGCAAAGCTTTCGAGCAGCAACAGAAACAAATGTCACAAAAGCCATGCATTATATTCTGTATGAGATTATAAACCCACACTCAGGTATATAGTTAGTGTTTCTTATCTGCCAAGCTCAGGTATATGGTTTTCTTTGGAAATTTTTAGTTTTCCTACATTATAGCAGTAAGCAGATTAGAAGCACAGAGTCAAGATTTCTATAATAGCAGCTAATAACAAGGGAGAAGACAAGAAACATTCGCCTGGAAAAGTGCCACAGTATGTGGTCATTCAGTGAAAGGACAAGCTAAACCCTATGTTCTTAGAAGTTCCTAAAAGCATCACTGAACTACTTAGTGGTTCACCAAAGTTCCTTGATGTCACTAAGAAATGGTCTCATTAGGCTCCATGTACTCTGTTTAATAAGACGGTAGTGTGTAAAGTGTTTTAGAAGTACTCCCATTCAAATTGTTTTTAAGCCAATTGCATTTTATTATTGAAAGAGGTATGTTTCAAATATCTGGAAAATTAATTTATGTGGAATACCACCCTTTCTGCACTACTTTATCCCCAGCAATATTATCTTGCTGTAAGAACCTGAAATTTATATTAAACTCAGGGCATATGCACTAAATGTCTGTTTATTGACTTCTCAATCACTTCTTATTAGGGCCTTCTAGCTAATAGCACAAAATCAACACCAGCCAGGAGATTTTCAAGGATGGGACTGGATTCCTCATCTTGGGCCTATATGAGCTTGGGAAATCTGGGTAATCACTCTGTGTCTCAGTTTCCCTTCCTATAAAATGAAAGTACAATGTTTTTTTCTGAATTTTGACAATACCATGTGGTGATCATTAGAATAATAATGTTAGCACACTGAAGTCCAGAAGGAGATCTGGGTGTTGATGGTGGGAAGAGGGAGGGCAGCAGGTAACAGCATGGGTCAAGCAGAAGGCAGGTTAGATGGGTGAAGGGTTGCATAGGTGACTAGTAGAAGAAGTTGAAAGTCAGACAATTCAGGGAGGTACAGACAAGTGGTAAAGGTAGGTAGATTAAATAGGTTATAGGTGAGGTAGTTCAGACAAGTCAGGCAAGTGGCAGGCAAAGATAAAAAGATAAGAGGTAAGAAGAAGAAAGAGACAGGGAAGGGAACACAGCTTGGGAGGAGGGAAAATGAGGAACAAGTGAGGAAGTGCTAGTTAAGGCAGGCAAGAAGGGGTTCTTTACGCTCAGAGTTGTCTCCCTTCATCCCCCAATGATGACTTGAGCTGATTATTAGAGTGAATGTTTTTGGCATTTTGGCTTCTCTTCCTCTTTGAACTAGAAAATAGTTTATCTTCACTTGCAAACTTCAAAATACATATTTCTCCTCATGAAATCTGAACGGTTTGTATGTGAAGATGAAGTCAAGGTGTTGGTTACATAGCTGACAGCCTAGAAGTGTCAGTGATAACCCTATACAGACTTTACAGCTGGAGATACACTTTCACCTTCTCTCGTTTGACCTCTGAACAATCCTCAGTGCTAGAAAGGGCAGGCAGTATCATCTCTATTGACAGATGAGTTCCTTCTGTGTGTGGGGCACCAAATGTCAGACAATGTGGCCATATTGCCAAGCCCTTCTCCAACACTAGCATGGTTCAGTGCTAGAAAGGGCAGGCAGTATCATCTCTATTGACAGATGAGTTCCTTCTGTGTGGGGGGCACCAAATGTCAGACAATGTGGCCATATTGCCAAGCCCTTCTCCAACACTAGCATGGTTTTGAGAAGCCCTGTCCTTCCTTCCAGGCCCTAGAGACTCAACCCTGAAAATTGGCCCTACCCTTGCCCTTCATCTTGTAGCACTGGCAGCAGAGTAGGATGGAGGCTCTCAACTTGCCTCTTTCTTCCTGTACATGAAATAAGTATTTTTTGTTTTCATATTTTGTAGCTCCTCAGTCCAGAGATCCAGATGAACTATTAAAAATAGTTAACATACAGCGTATATGGATTCCAGAAATGCCATTCTGTTTGTATAGCCTGTAGAAATGGGATCTAGGTTGGCTTCCTCATAGCATTTTCTCTGAATCCTTTCCCTCATGGAAGTTTCTTGTTTCTGCTGCCAGAGCTTTGTCCTACCTCCTGATAGCATTGGCCTTCTTGAGATTGGCTGTAGATGTGGAGATGGAAGCCACAAGTCTAGTCTGCAGTGCCTTAAGACATATTACTGACCTCATACTGTCTTCTGGGTTTTATGGGAGAAGGTGCAGCAGGCTCACCTCAAAATAAACTGCAACATTTTCCACAATTCTTCCACAGCTCAGTCTGCATGTCCTCCTCTTCCCTGTCATTATAGTAACTCACATCTTGTGATATGCAATAAGTAATCAGGACAGGAGAGTTGATATCCTACAATTGTGATGTTTCCCCATAATCTGGGAGTTTTGTCCTTGGGGATTTTATTTTGTACATATTTTGTGACATACAGCATCTGACCATTATTACTTGGATGGTCACAGACGGATTTTGGTGCTCTTAATGCTTGGCTGCAAGAATCTCACTGAGAGCCATCTATGTAATTCTCAATGTCCGGCAGGGTAGATGAAATGAATACCAGAATTGCAGTAAATATACACTTCGAATAGGGAGAAGGTGAGAGAATCCAGTTCAAAGGATTAGATTGTCATATATTACAAAAGGGAATACAATAATCAATGGATATTCTTGTCCATAGATAAGGAAATATAGAATATTACAAAGTAATGATAGAGCATAACCAGGACAACAAGGGGATTCCAAGGGATGCCAGCCTGGGCATGTTTGAGATAGCCATTGGTTTCTCACCTTGGTCCCTTAAGCTGGGCTTTATGCCTAGTTTACCCAGTTTGGTCTGAGCATTCCTCCCACCTCTCCCTCTCTTCAATCTTTCTTGTCTTGGGACTTTTAAAAAGTCCCTCTAGACTATAGAGCAAATTGAAGCCCCTTTATTAAAGATTAGCAAACTACCAAGGAAAATATAAAAAGCAACCAAAGGTATTTAACTCATCTTTTAAAATAGAAAATTAAGGGCTGTATGGTTAACTCAGCTGTTTAGAGTGTGGTGCTGATAATGCCAAGGTCCAGGGTTCAATCCCTGTACTGTTCAGCTGCCAAAATAAATAAATAAAATAAAATAAATTAAGAATTAAGAAAATACAAGCTTTACTAGAGCAGTTAAATAAATAAGGGGAAAGGTGGGGTAGGAAGAGAGGAGAAAGAGATGATAAGAAGAAAGAAAAACTGGAGAGCAAGAAAGAGAAGAAGGTCAAGAGAGAGAGGGAAAGCAGGTGAGGGAATGATGAAGAAATTCAAGAACAGAGACTGGGAGAGATAATAAAGGGGAGTGAGCCCAGAGAGGTATAGAGGCAGACAGGCCAAGACTGAGAATGTGGCTTATAGTACCATAGATCTGGATTCTAAAGCTACAAAAACACTACATCAAATATACTTAGTAGTGAAATATTGAAGGGAGCCTGTGAGATCAGGACCGAGATTAAGATGGGTACTATCACTATTTCTATTCAGCCTCATACTGGAGGTCTTAGGTAGTGGATTAAGGCAAGAAGAACAAATGTAAGAAAGAAATAAAACTTATTATTCATAGATGACATGACTTGTGTACACAGAAAATTCGAAAGAGAATCCCACAGTAACTTTAGCAAGGTCTCTGGGTACAAAGTCAATATACAAAAATCAACTGTATTTCTGTATACAAGCACAAATAAAGAGAAATGGAAATTTACAAACTGATGTTTTACAATGACATAAAAAAACTTAAGATGCCTTTCTGAGCCTCAGTTTTCTCAAGTATAAAATTAGGGCCACAACAACAATAATAACAATAACAGCAGCAGCAGTAGAAGCAGCTGGGGATTTTTGAGTACCTATAATATGCCAGACATTGTTCTAAATGTCTACA
This sequence comes from Galeopterus variegatus, assembly GCF_000696425.1. Classification (NCBI taxonomy): domain Eukaryota; kingdom Metazoa; phylum Chordata; class Mammalia; order Dermoptera; family Cynocephalidae; genus Galeopterus; species Galeopterus variegatus. The sequence goes on along the minus strand of NW_007726455.1, from coordinate 66,727 downwards.
TGAATTATTTCTTTTAACCTTCACAACAACCCTTTAATGGTTATTGTGAGGATTAAATGACGTAACATATGTAAGATACTTAGCAAATTGCCTTGCATATAATAAATTCTCAATAGCTTTTAGCTGTATAAAAATAGTATTTTAGAGGGACTCATAGACTCAGTTGTTAGTAGAACTAAGCTGTTGTTCATTAGGTTTAAGATTTGTAGAATAAACAGTCACATATTATTGTTGTTTTGAAAATTTTAAATAGTTTGTTAATTCATTTATTCATCCAGGCCCTGATCTTAGTCTAGGAACACAGTGGGTAAGCAAAATAGATGAAATCCATGCCCTAATGGAGTTTACGATTTAGTAGGGGAAGCAGACATTAATCAAATGATATCACAGACTGTGCTATGAGACTAAAGTATAAGTACAAGGCATTGTGAGAGCATAAAAGGGTCTGGACTAGAGAATGAAAGAAGGCTTTGTTGCAAAGAATGACAGTTGAACCGAGTTCTGAAGGATAAGAGGAACAAGGGGTAGGGATAGGAAAATATTCTACACAGAGGAAGCAGTTTCTCTAAAGAGGGTCAGGGTTGAGAGTGAAGGGAGAGCTTGGCATGTTTCAGAAGCTGAAAAAAATGAGTGACTGGAGCTCTGAGAATGACGAGAGCATGTTGTATGAGCTTTGGCTACAAAGGAGGACAGGGGACAGGTCATCAGGGCCTTGGGAGCCTTGTGAAGCATTCTTCCAGTTACCCTAAGAAGAAGGAGGTGCACTGTGGGCTGTTGAGAAGAGGAATGATATGATCAGATTTGTGTTTTGAAAATCCTTCTCCACTGAGGAGAAGTGGTCTAGGGAGATACGAAAGTAGGTTAGGCCAGGGAACTATCAGTAGAGAGAGGAATTAGTCAGCATATTTGAGAGATGTTTAAGGGGTAGAATTGATGGGGCTTGGTATCAGCTTGGGTGAGGGAGGAGGGATGCCCCACTGATGACTCCTTCCTAGGATCTGACTTGCAGAACTGGGTGACTAGAAGTGATATTCACCGAGGTGAGGACAGTCTTTCTTTACTGCAAAACAGCTTTACTAAATTTATATTGAAACTTGACAGTGTGTTTGAAGTATTTATTTTCCTGTAGAAATTTGAATGTTTCACACATTGGGAAGGAATGACAGTTTTAGGACACTGATTTTAAAAGTGTAGAGATGCTTATTCCTTATTTTCCCTTTGACTTTCAAAAGATGTCAAATTGTTATATATTTAGTCTTATTTTAAAAAAGGGCAGGGATCTCAAACATTTAATTTCCTGAAAGTTAGATTTAGAACCAGTCTCCCTCCCTCCATCAAATCTGTTTCTTCAATCTGGAAAACTGAATGGATTCAATGCAGAAACCTATATTCCCCCCCCCCCCCCCCCCCCCCACCCGAAAGTTTTTTTTTTTTTTTTTTTTTTTTTTTTTTTTTTTTTTTTTTTTT